>NC_056739.1:461305606-461338537 GCF_019279795.1 Protopterus annectens
CCAATGTCTTTCACTGTTAAGCAAATGAAGTTGTAACCTTACAAATAAAGTCGCTAACAAACATTTACTTTTAGTTTCTTGTAGTAACCTTATAGTACTGACTTTCTAATTTAAGTGACAGGAGATGAAGTAACCTTACAAATAAAGTCGCTAACTTCTAAGAAGCAAATGTATTCTCTCTCATAGTACCAATGAAGTTGTAACCTTACAAATAAAGTCGCTAACAAACATTTACTTTTAGTTTTTTGTAGTAACCTTATAGTACTGACTTTCTAATTTAAGTGACAGGAGATGAAGTTGTAACCTTACAAATAAAGTTGCTTCCAAAAAGCAAATGTCTTACACTACTAATGAAGTTGCATTCACAACAGATAACATTACCGGTCTACTACATTCCAACATTCGACAACAAAGATACCATTGTAGTGCCTTATTTCTTTGATTTGCACTCTGGAAAGTCACCAAATCTGCCTGTTTTTTTACCTCCTATCCACGCTATTCGTTAGTGTTAGCACACATTTTCTGTAGGATTTGAAGCAACAGCTTACCTGATATGGTATAAAAGAGCAGCAAATGCCGGTGACTGTCGGCGGCTATCTCTGGCAATCTGAGTGCAGAAATAAAATAGAGGGATCAGCAGCAGGTCTCCAAATATTATTCCAAAGAAAGAAATACTTGTTGCTGGACCCTCTATTTATTGGGATAAAACAATAGAAAATTAAGTTGGGGTGGAGCTGTATGCAAGTGGTGGCTTGGATTGCAAGAATCGATTGGCTGCCACCACTTGCTTATCGCAAACCTTTTAAACTGAATTACAAGTAAAACTTGAATATGAACCTAATGTAAAAACACACTGAATCGTAACTGTATAATGTAATTTACAGGTTCAGTTACGATGTAAGTGTGCTTTACATTAGGTTCAACTACAGATTTGAATTACAGTTTATCTCGCATCAGGAAGGCACTCGGGGTTAAGAGCATGAAATAACTATCTTCTCATGGCTGGATTGTTAAACACACACAGCCATGAGAAGCTACTCGGGGTGAATGAGTTAAAGAGCTTGGAGATACCGTCCAAGATCCATCAGCTGAGGGGGCCCAGGCTAAGGTAGCCTTCCAGCTGGCGACTCTTAATTCAGTGGTGAACTCCTCCATGAGGCTCATTTCTTATGCAGCTGATGGTACGAGTAGAGCCGCAGGCACATGCGTTGCCCTGAGGAGACGTGCTTGGATGCAGCTTTGTAACTTTGCAGAACCTTTCAGATCGTCTTTCACCAACACCCCCTTTGATGGTTCCTCTCTCTTTGGATCTCAGGTGAAGGACACCCTTACCAGGTGTGAACAGGAAGGCAAGACTCTCTGCTGTTGGAGTCTGTTTTTCCACTCCTTCCAGACCATGTCCCAAGGGTCAGAAGAGTGGAAAGATGTGGTTCTGGAAATCCCAGGGAACGTTGCCGGACACACGTGGCGAGTTCCCCTCCAGGGGCAGAGGAGGGAACAATAACAGATGCTGCCCTCGTGGCAGAGGGGGTCCGCAAAATCAGGGCAGCAGCGAATCTTTCTCTGACAAGCCCTTCCAGTACCCCTGAAGAGTTGCCCGGCTGCCCACCTCTGGAGGCAGTCGGGGGAAGATTATCGCTGTACCCAAGAGCTTGGCAAGACATAACACAAGACAAATGAGTACAGTCTGTTATTTCCGGAGGCTACAGCATTCCCTTTGTTCACGCTCCCTTGTTGTCAGATAAGTCCCTTCCAGATGTTCCACCCAATCTAAGGGATCAAGCAGTTCAGGAAGTTTCAAAACTGCTAAGAAAAAGGGCCATCCAGCAAGTCCCAGCAGACCAGCAAGGCTCCGGAATTTACTCAAGGTTCTTTTTGGTACCAAAAAAGACAGGGGACTGGAGACCCATTCTGGATCTCAGCAGACTAAACAGGTCTGTACAAAGAACGAAGTTTCGGATGGTCATGCTACAGTCCATTTTACTCTTTCTGAGTCAGGACAATTGGATGTGCTCCATAGATCTTCAGGATGCGTACTACCACATCAAAATGGACTGGTGCTCCAGAAGATTCCTTCGCTTACGGCTGCGAGCCATCCATTATCAGTCCAGAGCTCTGCCCTTTGGTCTCACCACAGCCCCCAGGGTGTTCACCAAATGTATGGCAGTAGTTACTGCTCACCTGAGCCGGCAAGGATTCCAGGTGTTTCCATACCTAGACGACTGGCTCCTCACTGCTACCACCAGGCATCACCTTCTGCGAGCCAGAGACTACACTATCTAAACTTGCTCCAGACTAGGTATCACAATAAATTTAGAAAAGTCTGCGTTGTCGCCCTGTCAGTCTATCACCTTTATAGGCGCAGATTTAAATACAAAAGACAGGTCAGCCAGCCTTACACCAGACAGGGTGTTAGTCATTCGGCGACATGTCCAGGTTTTGTTAGGATGCAAGAAAATTCAATCCCGGTTCGTCCTCCAAACCCTGGGTCTCAGGGCAGCAGCGATCATACTCGTCCCTCTGGCTCGTTTTCACATGAGGATCCTCCAGTGGCTTCTTTTCATCCAATGGTCCTTCCAGCAACTTCCATGTCTCACATGATTATTATCACAGAAGCATGCAAAAAGCACCTTGCGTGGGTGGATGGTCTCATCAGTGCCCCTGGGCAGACCATTTGTACTTCCCCCTCCAGTTGCTACGGTGACCACGGACGCCTCCCTGATCGGGGGGGGGGGGCATTATCAAGGCAGAACAGTCCAGGGCATCTGGCAACCTCAAGAGTACCATCTGCACATAAACGTCTTGGAGATGAGGGCTGTGCTTTTAGCTTTGCAAGCTCTTCAGGACTCTCTTCCTACTGGGACCATTGCAATTCAAACGGACAATGTCAGTTGTGTGGTACATCAACAAGCAGGGCGGAACCAGGTCCTACCCCCTATGTCAAGAAGCACTCACTCTGGCAGTGGGAGATCTCTTCCCAACGGTTTCTGACCGCAGTGCACATCCCTGGGAGATCCAACGTCATAGCAGACAGGCTGAGCAGAGCTATTCTCATGCCTCATGAGTGGTCTCTGAGTCACATGGTGGCGGACCAAATCTTCCGCAAATTGGGACATCTTGCTGCGACCTCTTTGCCACCCCCTTCAATAGCAAGTGCATCAACTTCTCTGTCCTTCCACTTCCGGGACATTCCCCCAGAGACGCTCTAGTCCACGTTTGGCCTCAGGGACTTTTGTATGCATTCCCTCCCTTTCCCCTAATTCCCAAGCTGATACAGAAAGCTACCGTATTGGGCTGCAAAATGATCCTCATTGCTCCTTACTGGCCTCGACAAATATGGTTCCCATTCCTGCATCATCATCTTCTCGAGCAGCCTTGGACTCTGGACCCAGTTCCAGACCGGATTCATCAATTGGGCGGGCTGCACCATTCCCTACAATCGCTCCAGCTCACTGCTTGGTTGCTCCACTTCCAACCTTAGCCAGGCTTCCTGATCTCTCCCAATCAGTGCGTGAAATCATTTTATCATTGCACAAGTCTACCACTAGAAAAACTTATGCTAGTAACTGGAAGTGTTTTTCTTCCTAGGCAGAGGCTAAGAGTATAGACCCCTTTTCAGCCCCTGTACACCACATCTTGGAATTTCTTGCGGAACTCTTTCATACCGGGTCCACTTCCGCTACAATTAGGGTACAGTTAGCTGCAATTTCAAATTTTCACATTGGCCTGTCAAAGTAATATAATGTCTCATAAGCTTTGCAAAGCCTTTCTTAATGGGACCACTCTGCTCAGACCCCCAGTGAGAGATCCTTTACCCCCGTGGGATCTGAATTTGATTCTAGCTTCTTTAATTTTGCCCCCTTTCGAACCTGCAGCTTCGTGTTCTTTGAAGTTTTTATCTTGGAAAACACTTTTTCTGGTAGCAATCACCTCAGCCAGAAGAGTTTTGGAACTTCAGGCTCTTTGTATCCGTCCCCCATACCTGGTATTCCACAATGACAGGGTTGCTCTCAGGACTAATCCTTCCTTCCTAAGGTCTCTTCTGAGAATAACTTGAATCAGTCCATTGACCTTCCTGTGTTTTTTTCCCCAACCATTCCAACAGGGCGGAATATAAGTTTCATCATTTAGATGTTCACAGGCAACTACGCTTTTATTTGCATAGGACTAAGGACTTCTGAAAATTGGACCAGCTTTTCCTTTCTTATGCAGAGGGTAAACAAGGTCTACCAGTCTCAAAAGTAACCTTAACCAGGTGGTTGACTTCTATCATTAATTTTATATATCAGCTAAGGAATAAACAATTGCCTGTTAAACCAAAAGGTCACTCCACCAGAGCATTAGCCACTTCTGTGGCTTTTCAGGCTAGGTTTCCCATGGAATCTATTTGTACAGCGCCCACGTGGGCCAACCCTCATACTTTCATCTAGCAATATAAGTTGGATGTGGTTTCCAGGAGCAGAGCTGATTTTGGTTCCACTGTTCTGAAGAGTTTGTTCCATTGAGCCACCCAGGATATTAGGTGCTAGGGACGCTGTCCCAACCAACAAGAATGAAGGCAAGATAGACAACTTAACATAAATGTTAGTTGTCTCCTCTCGCCTTCTTTCTTGCGTCCCACCCTCCATCCCCCTATCCTAGTAGACCGAGAAGAGTTCTCTGTGGGTTTTCACTGAGCTGAGTTTTCTTTGGCTATTCCACTCTACCTGATAGTCTCTATGGTAGGTTTTATGTATTATAGGATAGGATTCCTTCATTATTTTGTCTGCTGTTAGTCTTACCAAACAACATCTGGGTATCTGGCGCCAGGCATCATGGGATATGGGGAGGCCTCGAGCCAATAAACGGCTCTCTAGCTTTAGAAGATGGCCGAGTCGAAGCAGAGGATCGGCTCTGAACCCAACCAGCAAGAAAGAAGGCGAGAGGAGACAACTAACATGGAACGTTATGGTAGGTACATAACATCTTTATACACTCTAACATCTACATTTATGGTAGGTACACAACTGTACTTCCTACAGGTTTGACAGCAAGACCATGGAGCTCCTTGGAAAAGGTTACACCTCAGTTGCCCTGACATTCAGGGCAGTAAACTATCAAACACCTATGTCTAAATATGCTGTAGCTGTTTTAGGACAAGCCACAAAGCTGCTGGCTGAGGTCTCAGACTCTCCTGCCAAGACACAGATAACCAGCCTTTATAGCCTTATCTTCTCAGGTCACTAGGCATTTCATTGTGTAGCTGTGATGCAGCTGAAGCCTCTGCCAGGTTTGCTGAATCTGCCTTGGTCCTGAGAAGATATTTCTGGCTAAGGTTACAGCCCTTACCCGATATTAGGGCAAAACTATTGGCTGCAGTTCAGGATAACTCTGCCCGCTTTGGAGAAAGGTGGCCGAGTTCAGAACTCTAAAAGCGAAGAGGAAGGCGTTAAGGACCTGAAGCACTTGTTTCTCCTATTCTCAAATTTCACAGGAATTACTCCTCAAAAACTCACTTTATAAGGAAACACTGCTTCCCCTTCTTTCAGGGGAAGAAAGAGCACCAGGAAGCAACAAACTACTTCCAGGCCTGCTCAGACTCTGACCCAGAAGCTTCAGTTTCAGGACAGGGCAGGTAGTCTGTGCCTACCTGCCATTACTGAACAAACTTCCCGATTTCACCTCCCTTTCCGTAAGACTCTCACTGTCTCCCCATTTGGAAAAACATTACCTCAGACAGGTGGGACCTGCCCATTATAGAAAAGGGTTATTTCATGACCTGGATCACAACACATGCCTTAAAGGGTATTCCATAGCCACCCAAGAGCATATGCCCCTTTTTGCAGCAGGTTATAGACTGCCTTATTGCCCAAGTAGCAATTAAGTTGGTTCCTATGACAGAAAAGGGAAATGTTTTTTATTCCAGGCTCTTCCCAGTCCCAAGAAAAGATGGCCCCTGGAGACAAATCCTAGATGTTTCCCACTTCAACCTTTTCCTGCAGGTACCCACCTTTCAGATGCTCCCTCTGCAGACATTCTTCCCCTTGATTTTACCACTGGGATTCCTAGCCATGTTGGACATTAAGGATGCCTACCTGCACATTCCCATAAGGCCCAGTTACAGGAAGTACCTGCACTTCTCTGTGGGCTCCTCACACTCAGTTGTCTGAATTGCCCTTTGTACTTTCTACAGCACCAAGGCTCTTCACAAAGTGCTTGGCACTGGTGATTGCCTTCTGCAGGACTCAAGAGATTCAAATATTCCATTACTTGGATGATGATCTGATCCAGACAGAAGAATCCTTGCTATGCCATCCACAAATGGTGGTAGATCTCCTGCAAGCACTGAGTTTCAAGATAAATTACCACCAAGTCCAACCTGAACCCTTCTCAGGACTATATATTTGTGGGATTCTAGACAAGGACAGACATCATGAGGGCCTTTCTCCCACGTCAAAAGGTGGAGAACGTAAGGCAGTACCTGATCAGTGTCCTTCAAACCACAGTCCTGACTGCCAGGCTGTACCTCAGACTCCCGAGTCATATGGCATCGACTATACCCAAGTTGCCATTGGCAGGGCTTCACACGAAGTTACAATGGTACTTGAGGTCTATTTGGACACGGCACTCTAACCCCACAAAATCCCCTTCCTACCTTGTCTCAGCAAAGGGATTATCTGGTGGTTGAATCAAGTGACTTCCAACCCAGGACTCCCCATACAGGCTCCCTTGCTAGTACAGGAGATGTACACAGATGCCTCAGATCTGGGTCGTGGAGCAGCCATGGGGGTCCCTAAGAGTCCAGGATACTTGGTCAGACTCCATCAGACAAGAACATAATATCAGAGATGAGAGCAATTCTCCTGGCCCTGAAGGCTTTCCAACACATTGAAGCAGGCCCCCCTAAAATTGTTCACAGCCATCACCACAGTTCTGTGGAATGTGAACAATCAGGGGAACAAAATCATGTTTGCTGTGCAGACTAGCTCTCTAAGTCTGTAAGCTTGCCACACAGGAAGTCGCACTGCAGGCAGTGTATATCCGTTTAGAGCAGAACACCCAGGCAGACAGCTTGAGCAGGTCCATGTCACAATCCCATTAATGGATGCTCCACAGGGATGTGTTCTTGGACATGGTCCACAAATGGGGTAAAACTCAGATCTGTTTGCCTCCCTTCTGAACAGACAACTTCCATCTTTTTGCACCAGGCTATGCAGTCCCCTGGCAAGGACAACGGACTACTTCCCAATATCTTGGAAGAGGATGTTTCTGTATGTATCCCCCCCCCACCCCTTCCCACTTCAAAATTCAGTAGGACGTACCAGAAATCTTGTTTGTGACCCTCCCTTTTGGCCAAGACAGCATTGGTTCCCCCTCTTGCATTTATCCAGGGGCAGTCAACACAAGCTAACCTCACAAAGTGGGCCTTCTCACACAGGACAAAGGGTCACTAATCCATCCCCAGCTACAATATCTGAACCTTACTCTTTGATAGAATTCTGATCCCTTACAGACCCCTTTACAATGAGGACATGCTCACAGTCCTGCAGGAGGCCCGGAAACCTAACACTAGAAGATCTTATTTGTCCAAATTGAAACAAAATTCCCCATGTGTGTGGTGTCTACAAAGACAAGTTGGATCCTTTTCAGGCTGACGTTCCCTTGGTATTGTCCTACATGTGAACTCTTGTAGACAAGGTTGGAATACTCCTCTGCTAAAGCCCACCTTGCTGCTATTTCAGGCTGTCTGCCTTTGGACTCCCCTTTGACATCTAGGTTGCCTGCAAAGTTATTCCTAAAGGGAGTGCTGGATGTCGGTCCCCCCAGGAAACCCATCCCACTGCCATGGACCTGAATTATGTTTACAGAAGGTCACTGTGGCCCCTTTTGAACCAGCTGCTAAGGCCTCTGTAAAGCACTGCACTTGGAAAACGGTACTCCTAGTAGCCTTTATCAGCCAGGAGAGTGTCAGCTACAGGCCCTCATGGCTATTCCCCCTTTCCTTCCACAAGGACAGGACAACTCTTAGGACCAACCCTTCCTTCATGCCTAAAGTGGTCAGAGTTATCCTTAAACCAAGCTATTCACCTTCCCACCTTTTTTCCTCACCTTCAGAATGACAAGAGTCTTGCACTCCCTTGATGTGCACCGCAGCTTATGTTTTGCCTTGACAAGACCAAGGGTCAGGTTCAATAAAGCCTGCACTGTGTGCACTGTCCTGAGTGAACATACAACACAGACTTCCTCCTAATTTTAGTTTTCCCCACTGATTCTTGCAGCTTTAAATATTAACAGGGATTCTTGAAGGTTACCACAGTGTAACTACATGTACACTTAATATAATCTTTGAGTGACTAGAAAGCACAAAAAAGTGAAGAATTTTATTGAATACATACAGTGTACACTTTGTTGGCTTTGAATCCAAACCCAAGTGTATCAGGAAATCAGATAAATTGTTTCTCCCTTCTTCCTAGTGCTCTGGAGAAAGCAGTTGCAGAGCAAACTGTTTCTGCCTGAATTTCCAAGGCAATTTCCTTCTGTTATACATACCATAGCAAAGCCTTAGGGTGTAAGATTAAAGCACACTCCACTAGAGCTATGGTTTCATCTGGGGCTTATTTTAAAGGGCTTGGCACTGCTTCCATTTTAGAGGCAGCTACATGGACCTCTGTCCACACCTTTACCAAACATTGTAGATTGGATCACATTTCTAAATCCAGGGCTGGACTTTCCAGGGCATTCTTTCATGGATTCCTAGAAAATAGTTCCAAGCCTCCACTCTTCTCCTTCCCTGTGAGGTTTAGCACTCACCCAAGGGATGGAATACTGCAACATGAGAAGAGAAGGATATAGAATATTTGTGTAAAATCTTACCATGACCATAGATGTCTTCTTCCATGTTGCAGTATTCCTTCCCTGTCTTCTTCCACTAAATTATCCCTTCTTAGATAACACTGGACTTTTACGGTTACCCTTGGACTGGGGTCCGACTGGGCGCTCAGTTCTGAGGTGTCAGACATCCCTCATAACCAGCAGTGACTAGAAGCGTTAGTATACTGGCCAGACGTTTGGGTAGCAAGAGAGGAAAACCCAATGGTTGGAATACTGCAACATGGAAGGGGGGGACATGTATGGTTATGCTAAGATTTATATTCTTTATCTCTGAAAATATTTGAGCCTTCCTTGCCCTTCAGCACTTTGGCTCTGGATAGCTCACTGCTGCTGTTGGCTTTGGGGAGAATTTGTATTGGAGCCAGGGACATTCCATTCCTGTCCTCTTCAAGACAGGGGACGTCGTGTTAGCTTTATTTCAGAGGGTAGTGATTCATCCCAACCTCCTATGGATCCCATTAACATGTCCGCTCATCTTGATAAATAGGGACAGTCTGCCTCTATATGCCTCAGAGGCTGTCTCCTGGTGAGCTTCCTTTGATTCCAACCTTTCCACAGAAGGCTGTATGGAGAAGAGACAGAGGAAATGGAAATGGGATTGTAAGAGAAGTCACTTGGATTCCTCTCCAGAATCTTTTACAGAGACACTGATTTCAGTAAATGGGAGGGTTCCCCAAGATGTCTCCTTTGGGGACATTCTAGGAAAGCAAAGAGGGGATTGTCCACTGAAGCAGCCTCCCCAGAGAAGTTTGTTCTTTGAGGCATTCGGGGCTGGGTGTTCTACTTCCTGGCTGCTTCTGTCTGCTGATGAGCTGATAGTCCTGGTCTCCCAGTAAGCGTGGAGGATCCTGACATCGAGCTTGCTTTGGAGGACAGGTATGATCTGTGTCCCCTAGGGGAAAAGTCCCACTAGATCAAGCGTCTGCTAGTAGATGGCTTGGTTGTTGCAGCAGCCAGCAATGGAGAACCTAGAATATTGGACATACTTGTGGAAATGTATGTATACTCCAGTGACATTTGTGTTCTGACTGACTGCTGAAGTATTTGGATCACATGACACTATTCCAAAAGACTTTGATGAAGGAATTAATTTCCCCCATGTAATCTGCCTGAGGTCATAACAGAAGTCAGTGGAGTCCAAAATTTTATCTTTCAGTCCATGAATAATGTAATCATGCGTCTGCTTTCTAATGTAGCTGATAGCACAGCATGGCCAACAGGCACTGGTATTACTTTTCATTGGCACAAGTTCAAAGAGGGCTTCAAGATGTGCTTTATTAATGCCCCTTTTGATGATCTGACAATTTGGACCAAAGGTAAAAAATCTTAACAGATGCAGGCAGCAAGGCAAGGCCATGTCTGCAGTTAGCACATGTTTTTCCACCCCACAAAGACTCTTTCTTGAACCAAAAAATGTGAAAAGATACGATTTTGAAAATCGTAAGGCTTTGGTAAGGATGCTTCTGGTGATAAATGAACCAACTCCTCACCCCACCCCAGTGGGAGTTGACTTTAACAAACATCACCTCAGGTGTAGAGGTGGGATGCTTAACTTAGCACCCACAAACCTAGCAGGCCATCCCCAAGATTCCTGGGGTAATCAGAGGCATCATTATTCCTTTTGTTTCCCCTCAGAAGAGGAAAAGAATTCCCAACATTCTACCCAGTCAGATGGAATTGAGGGCAGCAGCAGTGGTAGCAAGTCTCTTAGAAAAGACGTTCATCAGGTCCCACCAGGCAAGCAAGGATGCAGCGTTTCTTAAAGGTTCTTTATACTTCTCTGGGGGGGGGCCCGTAGAACCATTCTGGATGGTCATATTCCAGTCCATACTATGTCTTCTGAGGAAGGTCTGTATGTGCTCAGTAGATGTCCTTCTGTTCCTATGTTGCAGTATTCTAGGTGTGGGATTTCCTGCCCTCAGGCTACTCGTACGCAGGCTTCTATACAAAAGCTTCAACTTGGCTGCTGTATTGTGCGTGGGACGTCACAAGTAGGGCCATAAACCAGGGGGCCTTAAATGTAGTATCTGCACGAGCAATCAACTTTTCAGCCACAGACATTCGCATCGTACGATCACTTCTTCACAGACGTTGCATCTTAAAGGTAAATAGCCCATTGGGTTTCAGACTTTATTTTAGACTATTGTTATAGCCAATGCTTGGTTGTTTGTAGCCTTTAGCTGCTGATAGGAAAAAAGGGAAAGTGCCAGTGCGGGCACCAGATACCCCACAAGGGCACCCATGACAGTTGTGTTTTTTTGCCTAGGCCGGCAACACAATTACTCCTCCTGCACTGTCAGTCGTTTGTGCCTAAGACCTTGCACAGCCATCTAGCCGCGTTGGTTCTCAAGGTAGAGATTTAACGCGGCTAGATTTAATGCAGCCATCTAGCTGCGTTAAATCTCTACCTTGTGAACCAGCGCCTCAAATGGTTAGCCCTTAGGATGGATCCTGCATTGGAGGCCGCACCTGAACCTTTGTGCAAGGCCACGATGTCCTTCAAGGATGCATCTGCAGTCCTAACAAATGGGTTGTCCTGTCGTCAGGCAGCCCTTCGGTCGGCCGGATTCCAAAGTCTGGGTCTGGCCTCGGCTGGTGTCGCACTTCACCCGACGTCATCTCTCCTGGTCTTCGGGTATAAAGGCATCAGCCAACGCCATTTTCCTCAGTCTTTCTTGCGTGGCGCGGAAGCAGAAGCTGTTCGCAAGTGCTGGTCGGTCAGATCCAGAGATTACTACTACCGAATACTACCGAAGACTTCTAAAAGCTAAGTACCCGTTGGGGACTCTTTCTTGCCTCAGCCGATGTCAGAAAAAGTAAATAACTGTTTAACTTGTGGGAAACAAATACCTCATAAAGATTTCCACTCTTACTGCTTACCTTGTTTAGGCCCAGACCACGACGTAGCAGCCTGTTTAGCCTGTGCTTCCTTCAACCGGCCGACGCTTAGGCGGTCGGAGTAACAGTTTTGGCTCAGATTTTGCGTACATTATGCAGTCGGATCCTCCGACTACTCAAATTGTTAAAAGCAGAAAAAGACCTACACTCGCGGTCCAGCGGTTTTGGCGAAACCACGGTTAAGCAAACCGAGTGTCTCGGTTTCGGCGAAACCGAGCAAGGTCGATCTTCAGCCGAATCCATGACTACTACCGAGGCTCCTGCTACCCTAGTTGAATCGGCCTCTGAAGTTTTGCCTACTAATGTGGTCCTATTTAATTATCAGACACCATCCCTTTGGATGTCTCTACCCCAGCACGTGGTGCTGCTAGGCCTCCTGCAGCCATGTCTATTAAGGCCTTTGCCAGGGCTAAAGCAGCCAAAACTGCTAAATCAGTGCCTGTTAAGCCCCCCTCACACAGGCCCAGTTCCAGTTCACAAATGCTTACTCTGGCAGAGGATCTCATCTCTTTAATTAGGGGATCCCAATCTCACCCAGACAGGGCCTCTCAGCCTCCAGAAAAGAGACCTAGAGCAGAGCCCCCAGAGCCAGTGTCCTCCGATGATTCTTCGGATGACTCAGACATTACAGACCATCCAGAGGCTCCTTTTTCTACTTATGAAGATTCCGATGCTGAAGAATCTATTCCATCTGCCTCTCCACCAGAGGAATTTTCCTTTGGGGAAACCTTACATGCCATGAGAGAACAATTCCAATGGCAGGGACAAGATTTCTCAGATTCAAGAAAAAGGCTTAAGACCTTTCTACACTTATCGCAACATAGGCCCTTAGCTATACCTCCAGTTCTGCCTGTTGTGGATGATGCTTTTAATGATGTTTGCACTGCTCCTGATACTTTACCTCCAGCCCCTGCCAAACCAGATAGGTTTTACAGGGTACCAGACACTCATCACCACCTATACAAGGCCCCTCTTGCAGATCCTGACACTATCTCCCAGGGACCTAAGGCAGTAGCTTCGACCTCAGCAAAAAACCCTCTCCCTTCTGAAAGGGAATCCAGGTCCTTAGAGATGGGGAAAAAGTTTACACCTCTGCTACTCTCTCAGCTAGAGCTTTGAACTGTCAGTTTCATATGATCCAATACCAAGAGTTTATGCTTGATCAGTTAACTAAGAAACTGTCCTCTGATGACTCCTTAGATAAGAAATATGTTTTAGAAATGGTGAATAACATTCAGCAGGTTAGTAACCATTCTTTAAAATGTGGCTATGATGCACTGGAGGCTTCATTTAGATCAGCCATGACTGGCACAGTTATAAGAAGGCATGCATGGTTGAAAGAACAGGCCTTGCGGATCATGTTAAAGCAAAGCTGTTAGATGCTCCTATGGATAAGGCCAGTCTATTTGGTACTCCTGCTCAGCAAGTAATGAAGAAAATGGAAGAGAAGGCAAAATCTGTACAAACAGTTAAGGATTTCTTACAGGTTCAGCCCCCAAGGTTTAGCAGGAACTGGCCTTCCAAAATTGGTCCTTTCAGACTCCTCTAAATCTCAGAGAGGCAGGAATAGACGTTCCAGAGGCAGAAATCAATCCAGAGGAGGTGCCTACAGAGGACGTCAGTGGCAAGGCAATAACCAGCGAGGCACAGACACAACCACTGCCACTGCAACAGGACAATCACAGTGACTTGGCTCTGACACCGCCTACCAGGGAACAAATAGCAGCACCCTTAGGCAGAAAGTTAGCCTTATTTTCAAAAAATTGGCACTATATCACAAACGACAAGTGGATTTTACAGACCATAGACCAAGGCTACAGGTTTCACTTCCACACCTTACCAGTAAAAAGAGGAATGCCAAACCTACCTCCAAATCAAAAAACAGAAGCTCTAAAGCAGATAGCTCAATTAACAAAGATGAGAGCTGTGGAAAGAGTACCACTAACAGAACTGGGCAAAGGATTCTACTCCAGACTCTTCCTAGTACCAAGAAAAGAGAAAAGTTGAGACCTATTCTCGACCTGTCCGTCTTAAACACATTCATCATTGTCCCAAAATTCAAAATGCTGACCCTACAGCAACTTCTTCCCATGCTGGGCAAGGAGTGTTGGCTGGTAACTCTAGATCTCAAGGAGGCATACCTGCACATCCCCATACGACCAAATTGCAGAAGATACCTCAGATTTCTTGCAGGATCAGAGCATTATCAATTCTCAGCATTGCCCTTTGGCTTATCTACTGCCCAGAGTATTCACAAAATGCCTGGCATCAGTAATCGCTCATTGCAGGCTACAGGGAATCCAAATTTATCCATACCTGGACGACTGCCTGATACAAGCGAACAACAAAAGCAAGCTGACAAAAGACTTGCAAAGAGTCATTTGCTTACTACAAGCCCTGGGATACACAGTCAATTTCAAAAAGTCAAGACTGATACCATCCCAAACAAGAACATTCTTGGGTGCGGAATTGGACACAGTAAAACAGATGGCATTCCTAACTGCAGAAAAACAAGAACAACTCCCTCTTTACTTCTTGGCATTAACAAAGCAGAACAAACTAACAGCAAGAAAAGTACTGCAGGCCTTGGGCTTCATGGCATCATGCATAATCCTGGTCCCCCATGCCAGACTGCATATGAGAAAGCTACAGCGGTACCTAAAGAATTTATGGTCTCAACACAGGCACAGCTTAGAAACCGAAATCCCACTAATCCCATGCCTGAAACAAGAGTTCCTATGGTGGGCTCAAGCATGCCAGTCAAACCCAGGCTTGCCCTTCCACAACTTTCAAGCAAGCCAAACCATCACAACGGACGCCTCAGACCTAGGTTGGGGGGCACACATGCTGGACAAATGCATACAAGGATCATGGACTCCAGACCAGCTGCACCTGCACATAAATCAAAAAGAGATGCTGACAGTAAAACTAGCAATCCAGAATTTCAGACCATTCCTCAAAGAAGGCCATTTAATGATAAGGACAGACAACACCACAGTCATGTGGTACATCAACAAACAGGGAGGCACTCATTCATACCCCCCTATGCAGAATGACTCTGGACCTTTGGAATATGGCTCTGAGCTACAACATCCAGTTACAGGCAATATTTGTACCGGGAAAAGAAAACATCCTAGCAGACATGTTAAGCAGAACTACCTCGGATGCTCACGAATGGATGCTACACCCGGACATCTTCAAGGCCATCACAAAGAAATGGGGAATGCCACAAATAGACCTATTCGCATCCCCACTCAATCACCAGCTGATGAAATTCTGCACAAGGACATACCACCCACTTGCATGGAAGGTGGACTCTCTATCCTTCAGTTGGAAAGGCCTGACAGCATATGCATTTCCACCTCTTCCTTTGATGCACAAGGTACTACTGAAAATCAAAGAGGAACGTCCAAGGATAATTCTGATGGCTCCAAATTGGCCAAGACAACACTGGTATCCATTGCTGAGGAGCATGTCTCGGGGGAGAATGTGGACACTACCCTTGATGCCTTTGATGTTAACTCAGAACAACTACAACATCATGCATCCAAACCTAAAAGCTCTGCAACTGACTGCCTGGAACATCACATAACAGCAACTAACCCAGATTTATCCCAAAGGGTTAAAGACATTATCCTTGAAGCCCGCAGACCTTCAACAAGAAGGAACTATGCAGGAAAATGGAAAAGGTTTGTCATTTGGAGTACTGAAAGAGGAAAAGATGTGTCAAAGATAGATATTGCTAACATCCTGGAGTACTTGGCAGAGCTTCTCCATACAGGCCTGTCCTATTCCTCCATCAAGATACATGCATCAGCTATTTCTGCAGAATACAGCTCGATCCCCTGTCTTCTCACATCCTCTACTCAGGCAGTTCCTCAGAGGAATCAAGAATGTAAAACCTCCTAGGAAACCACCATTACCAGCATGGGACTTGAACTTTGTGCTAGAAAAATTGACACTCCCTCCATTTGAACCAGCAGCAACAGCAGATCTTCAACACCTATCATGGAAAACTGCTTTCCTACTGGCAATCACTTCAGCAAGAAGGGTTTCGGAACTACAGGCCTTAATGGCAGTACAACCCTTCCTAATCTTCCATCAAGATAGTGTCCATGAGAACCAATCCTACATTTATGCCTAAGGTGGTATCCAGAGTGTCTCTAAACCAGGCAATCCACCTACCTACCTTCTTTCCCAATCCACAGAACAGGGGGGAAAGACTGCTGCATACCTTGGATGTACATAGACAGTTACGCTACTACCTGGACAGAACCAAAGGTAATAGAAAAACTGACCAGCTTTTAGTAGCCTATGCAACAGGAAGGGAAGGAAAAGCAATTTCCAAACAGACAATCTCCAAATGGATAGGAAATTGCATAAGATTCTGTTACTCCTACCATGGAAAGCAAATTCCACAGAACATAAGACCTCACTCTACAAGGGCTACAGCCACTACCACAGCTTTCTTACGAGTGGCTACCAAGGACATTATTGAGGCGGCTACTTGGACCTCCGTGCATACATTTGCCAAACATTACAACTTACCTTTATACTCTAGATCCCGAGCAGGGTTTGCCACTGCTGTCTTGCAAGGGATCCTAACTACACCATAATTCTTCTTCCTCCTCCCCTAGTTTGGCTATGGTATTCTACCCATTTGTTAGGACTGCAGATGCATCCTTGAAGGACATAGTACAGTTTTGTACCTACCATAAATGTAGATGTCCGAACAGGATAGCATCTGCAGTCAGGATTACCCACCCTCCTTCCCCTCTGTGGTACTCCTAGGGTACTTACCCTCCTAATAGCTAGCTAGGGGGGATCTCTTATGGTGTATTTGTTTGTATATATGTACATACTTGCTTATTTTTTGTGTTTGCCTACTATTTTTTTTTTGGAAACATTGGCATTTATCCAAAATTTAGTTTTCCAAGAGGGCAACTGGCATCTGGGGCAAGAAACACTGAGGAAAATGGCGTTGGCTGATGCCTTTATACCCGAAGACCAGGAGAGATGACGTCGGCTGAAGTGCGACACCAGCCGAGGCCAGACCCAGACTTTGGAATCCGGCCGACCGAAGGGCTGCCTGACGACAGGACAACCCATTTGTTAGGACTGCAGATGCTATCCTGTTCGGACATCTACATTTATGGTAGGTACAAAACTGTACTTTTCCTAGGCCGCCTTCGCCTGCCACTCTGCTTACCAACTCACTGCCAACTGCCGATCTAGGGGTTGAGGTGTGCTCAGAGGATCCATCAACTGCAGAGACATCCCTCGAGGAAGCAGTTTCGCAGGCAACGACTGGCACATCCTCACTGCTCACTCAGACATACACCCGTCGAGGTCGAGAGGGAGCCAGGTTCGGTGTTACCTCCAGTAGGGATCCAGACTTCGGCTGTGGTAATCTCCAGACCCGATGCCAGGCCACACACTTCTTTCTCTCCAGCCAAAAAGAAGCAGAAAACTAAACATACCTCCTCTTCAGAAGTCACACTGGATTGGCAGGCCTTTACTTCCTCTCATGCAGGCCTTCAGGCTCGGCCACTTCCACCCTGCCTCTTCTGAGCCATAGGCCATAGTCTGTGCTTTTTCCCTCCCATTCATAACCCTTCCTGTCAGGGAAGAACATTAATCTTCTTTCTCCATCAGAGGAGTCCATTTCTTATGTTTCCCAGATTGCTTTCCCCCAGGAATATTGCTCTCCGAATGAGGAATCTATGGAGGGGGACTCTCCCCCTGAGGACATTACTTTTGGTGAAACTATCACCAAGATGGATTACTTTAAATGGGACACTTCCCAAATGACTGACACTCAAAAAAAGATACTTTGAACTGCTGCAAGTGGAATCACCCTCCCCTTCAGCAGTTCCCCCTGTTCTGCCTGCTTACTTGGATGCCTTCAATGCGGTCTCTAAGGCCGTTTACTCCCAGTCTCCGGCCCCCAGGCATCCTGACCGCTTCTATAAAGTACCAGAGAACCACAAATTCTTAAGCCACCCTTGGCGGACCCAGCTGTTATTGCCACCACAGCAATACAGACTTCTCCCTACTACCTACTGAGAGTAAGTACATGGGTAGGATGGGGAAGGTATACACTTCTACTTTGGCTTGCAGAGCCATAAATTATCATACCCACATGACAGAGTATGCATTAGACTTGGTCTTTCAAGCCTCCTCCATGCTGGCTTCCTTGCCCGACAGGCCCAGCAAGACTGACATCTCATCCAAACTTTCTTTGGCCCAACAGGTAGTCAGTCACTCCATAAGGTGCAGCTACGATGCTGCAGAAGCATCTGCCAGGTCTTCAGCATCTGCTTCAGCCCTCAGGAGGTACTCATGGCTTAGACTCCAGAACCTCCCCAAGGACCTCAAGGCTAAAATCCTGGACACCCCTCTGGACCGCAATGTGTTGTTCAGAAAACAATCTGCTGACCTTTTTTAAAAAATATACAAGAAAAAAGCAAAGAGCTCCAGGACATTAAGCACCTGCTGTTGTCGGCCATACCAAAGTATTACAGGAATTGCCCTGCTAAAGCCACATTTGTAAGATGTACTCCATAGCCCTTGTCTTGCAGGTCCAGGAGAGGGGCCAGAGGACCTACTAACTCCAGATCCTCTGTTCCACCACAGCAACCCAGACAGCCCTTTTAGGACAGAGAAGGCCCCAGTAATGTGCAACTGCCTTTCCCACCTCCCCCTCAGTCCGCCTTTCCCACTATCTCCCCTTTGATAATCCATCACTTCAGACCAGTGGGTCTTGAACATTATCCAAAAAGGGTACATCCTATCCTGGAAAGAGAAGCCACCCAGAAGAGGCATCCCTTCCCTCCCCAAAAACCAGGCCCATCTCATGCTACAAGTTCTGGCAGATCTTTTACAACTAGGCACCATAGGTTGTTCCTCCAGGACAGGAATGAAAAGGGTTTTACTCCAGTCTCTCCCTGGTCTCCAAAAAAGATGGCCCCTGGAGACCCATCTTAGATGTGTCTCTTCTAAACCTACATCTTCAGGTACCCTCCTTCAAAATGCTCAGTCTCCCCACCTTGCTGCCTCTCATTCTAGCCAAGACCTTCATGGTCACCCTAGACCTAAAGGAAGCCTTACCTGCACATACCCATCAGGAGTTCCCACAGACTATTCCTGCATTTCTCTGGCCTTTCCTCTCATTTTCAATTTACTACCTTGCCCTTTGGTTTATCCACAGCCCCCAGAGTCTTTACAAAGTGCCTGGCCCTAGCCATTGCCTTCTGCAGAACTCAAGGGATACAAATTTACCCTTATCTGGACGACATCCTGATTCTGGCAGAGTCTAGGGATGCTCTACTGAACAGTCTACATTTCACCATGTCCCTTCTGCAGAACCTAGGATTCACCATCAACTTCCTCAAGTCCTGTCTGATCCCAAGCCAGGACAAGATTTTCCTCAGCTGCAGAATCAGAACAGACTCAATGAAGGCCTTTCTACCTCAGGAAAGTTGTTTTCTTCACCTCCTGGGTTTGATGGCAGCAACCGCCCCCGTGCTGTCACTGGCAAGAATGCCCATGCACAAGCTGTAGTGGTTCCTGAAGAATACCTGGTCCCAGCACCTACGTCACCTAGAGCAGGCCATCCCCCTCTTTCCCTGTCTGAAAACAGAAATCAACTGGTGGATCCAGCAAGTGAAATTGAACCCAGGGCTCCCACTACAGCCCCCACCGCAACTCAAGTTATGTATATAGATGCCTCAGATTCAGGTTGGAGAGCAACTCTGGCCTCTTACAAGATCCAGGAGAAGTGGCCTCCCTCTCTTCAGGCCAAACACATCAGTATCAGGAAAATAGCAGTTTTCTTAGCTCTACAGACCTTCACCCCCCCCCCCTTTTCTGGTTCCAGGGGTGCTCCAGATTGTCACCGACAGTACCACGGTAATGTGGTACCTCAACAAGCAGGGAGGAACAAAGGCCCATCAGCTATGCAGTCTATCCCTGCTGATATGGGACTTGGCCTCCCGGCTCAACTTTGTCCTGCAGGTGGTCTACATCCCCTCACAGGCCAACCACACCTCTTGAGCAGGGCCTCCTCACCTCCACACGAATGGATGCTGAACAGGGAGGTGGTCTTAGACGTAGTCCACCGGTGAGGTGCTCCACAAAAAGACCTGTTTGCCCCCCCCAGAACAGGCACTTGCAGAGCTTCTGATCAAAAACCCACTCCCCTCCAGCATGGAGAGTGGATGCTTTCAGCATCTCTTAGGAGGGGAATTTCCTTTATGCCTTCCCCCATGCCCACTGATTCAGAAAGTCATCCTGAAAATCCAGGACAAACCAAAAATCTTTAGTGACTCCCTACTGGCCAAGGCAGCACTGGTCCCCCCTACTTCACAAACTAGCCAAGGACAATCACTTCAAGTTACCGTACAAGGTGGACCTACTGTCAGAAGACCAAGGAACTCTCCTACACCTACAGATACAGATGTTGTGTCTGACACTGCGGGTGATAAACTTTTGATTCCTTTCAGACACCACTACTCGAGGATGTGCTTTCAGTCCTGAGGGAGGCAAGGAAACCTACCACCAGAAAGTCTTTCCCGTCTAAATGGGAAAGATTTGCAAAATGGTGTCTGCAAAAGGGAAGGGACCCCAGCTTTGCCAAAGTTCCCCTGGTTCTAAACTTGTCAATTGATAAAAATGACCTTCCTTATTCTTCTGTAAAAGTTCCTCTCAGCCATGTCAGCTTGCCTGCCCCTTGAATTCCCCTTGCTTGTCAGGCTTGATGTAAAGCTCTTAAAGGGATCTTGCACATGAGACCACCTAGGGAACCTATCCCCCTCCACCTTGGGACCTTAACTACATCTTAGAGAAATTAACCCAACATCCCTTTGAACCTGCCAGGCCTTCCTCCTTATAGATGTGTACATGGAAGACTGTCCTGATGGCTATCACTTCAGCCAGAAGAGTGTCAGAACTGCCGGCTGTAATGGCCTCTCCCCCCCCTACAGCCTTCCACAAAGAACCAACCCCTTCTTTATGCCGAAAGTGGTCAATGATCTCTCTCAACCAATCCATTCATTTGCCCACCTTTTTTCCTCTCACCCACTAATGAAGGTGAGAGGATACTGCACTCCATGGATGTGCACAGACAACTTAGATTCTACAAAGACTAACCAACTGTCATCTTCCACCCCAGAGCCCTGGGCAAGGCAGTCTCCAAGCAAACCATCGCATGTTGGATCAGGAAAGCTATTTGCTTCTGCTACTCTCATCATGGAAAGGAACCCCCCAGTGGGAATAAAGGCCCATTTCACTAGAGCTGTGGCCACCTCAAGGGCCTTGATGAAAGGCCTAGACACAGCATCCATTTTGGAAGCAGCCACCTGGAACACCACCTTCACCAAGCATTACAAATTGAATCAAGTTTCCAGAGCTAGCACAGGATTCACCAGAGCAATCCTGCAGGGTTTTGTAGAACCCTCTGCATCTACCACCACCCTCTCCTTCTCTTAAGCTGTGGTACACTCCCACACCTAGAATACTGCAACATAGGAATTGAAGGACATTGAATAGATGTATAAAATCTTACCATAACCATAGATGTCCTCCTCTTCCCTGTTGCAGTATTCCTTCCTGCCCACCAGTCCCCCCTAGTCTCGTACCTTCCTGTACTACCTACATTTCAGTAGGTCTCCAAATTACACACCTATAAACTGGCACACCTCCTGCTGGCCCTTATTCTCTGCCTCCTGGCCTTCAAGTTCTGAGGATTGTGTGTGAAGACGTCACATTTAAGGCACCATGGTTTTATGGCCCTACTTGTGACTTCCCACGCACACTGCAGCAGCCAAGCTGAAGTTTTGTATAGATGCCGACGTAGGAGTCGCCTGAAGGCAGGAAATCCCACACCTAGAATACTGCAACATGGAAGGGAAGGACATCTATGGCTATGGTAAGATTGTACATTTCTATTTCCAGGATTTGTGCTATTACATCAAGATAAAGCAGTCCCAGAGATTGCTCACTTTCCACCTGGTAGCCAATCTTTTTCAATTCAGGGCACTGCCATTTGTCCTCACCACAAGTTCTAGTGTGTTCACCAAAATACATGGTGTACTAGCAGCGTATCTCAGGCTGCAAGGGTTCCAGGTGTTAACATTTGGAAAGCTGCCCTCCTCATTGTTGATCAACCAGGTATTTCCTAATTCAGTGCAGGTACTTGCTCCATCCCACTCTGCAGTCAGGGATAACATCAGTCTTGCCAAAGCCAGTTGACACCTATGCAGAAGTCAATCCATCGGATCCCCTTTGGAGTTGACTCAGGATAACCTGTGTGTGTCAATCCAGAATCCTCTTTGAATCAGATGGCTTCAGAAGTCTGGCATCCAAGGCAAGATGTGCTCAGTGGCTGATTTGATTGTACTAGTACCTTTAGCCAAGAATTTGCATGAGAGCCCTGCAGTGCAAACTGTTCAGTGGTCCTTGAGGTCTCATTCACTTCGTGCACCAATACATCTCACACCAGTATGCAGGGAGGACATCAGTTGGTGGTTGACCTCACCAAAATGTCATGACGTCTCTTCACCCTACCACTCCCTGGTAGCCATCTTAACCAATGACTCCCCCTTTCTGGGTTTGGGGAGGACATTTTGAAGGGAATGTGGTACAGGATTCTTGGTATGCGACAAAGACCAACAATGTCCATGTCTTGACAATAACGGCAATACTTAATGTTGCAGGCATTTCAGGACTCCCGTCTCAAAGGTGAGATTTCCATCCAGACTGACATGGCAGTGCTTGGGTATGTCAACAGACAAGGAGGAGCCTATTCATCTCCACTGTGCTGGGAAGCTATGAGTGCATCTAAGTGGACAATGTCTTCTCACTACTTTCTAGTAGCATTACACATCCTGGGGTTCAGTATTCTGTCTAGACAAGCTGTGTCTGCTGTACTGTCCCATAAGAGGTTGCTCAATAACCAAGTTGATTTTCAGTTGCTAGGGCCAACCTTGCTCTGATCTTTTTGCTTCATACCTAAACCACAAATGTGGCAGGTACTTTGCCTTGATTGCTCCGTAGGGACAGTCATTAAGGGATGCTGTGGTCCACTGTTGGACCCTGGGTCTCCTTTATTTCCACCCTTCCATCTAACTAGATTTCTTCAAAAGCCAGGAGGTGCAAGGCTAAAGTTATTCTCATTGCCCCATTTTGGCCCTAGTAAGTTTGTTTCACCTTTCTGTGGCATCATTTGGGACATAATTATCGCCCATCTGGTTGGCCCCGAAGAGACTTGTGGACCCTGAAGCTGTCCATATAGTACCTCCAATTTTAATGTTGGCCAGAGATGTCAGGCTGTCTCTTCCAGTCATCCTTGCAAAAACCAAACACTTGGAAGGCCTACCTTGGCAGATGGAGGGGTTTGTTCCAGAACTCTGGATCCCTTTTTCAGCCATTCTTCCATCTGTTATAGATTTTTTTGCAGAGTTGTTTCACAGTGGTGCTAGTATCTCAACTTCAGAGTCCAATTAGCAACTACCTCCAGTTTTCGTTATGGACAGAATCAGCCTTGCATGGCTTCCTCCTTGGCACATCACTGTCAAGCGGAGTGTTCTAACTAGAACTACTTTTGCACATGTTTTCTCAGTTTAGCTAAAATTTCCTAGCTGGAAGACAAGCTTTTTGGTAGCTATCACATCTGCTAGGAGGATTTCTGCATTACAAGCACTCTTGTAAACTCCCTTACCTTGTTTTTCATTGAGTCTCTCTGCAAATTAATCTTTATTTCTTTCAAAAAGTGGCCTCTGAAGTGAATCTTAATCAGGCAATCAGTGCCACTATTCACGAAATTCTCTAACAAAGGGGAGTGTACTCTACATTTATTTTGACATTCATTGTCAACTTGAAGTCTGACCAGCTTTTTTCTTTCTCACAAGGTAAATTGGGTTGAGTATCTAAAGTGATGTCCAGGTGGCTTTCCAGTGGCATTGCTTTTTATAACAGTGGGATTAACCTTACCAGGCTAACTACAGGTTCATTCAACTAGAGCAGTGGCTACCTCCACCCCTTTTGTGGGTATTTCCCATTGAGATTTGTGCTGCAATTTCATACCTTTGTATCTCATTACACGTTAGATGTATAGTCCAGGTATTGCTCTACAATACTTGGGAATATCCTTCCTTGAGACCACTTGGAATCTTTGAGTAGTTTTAGAATCTGTCACATTCATTGAGTCAGATAAAAAGACATCAGATAAAGAGCTACATACTGAGCATAACACTAGATCCATTTAGTTCTGTTTCATCCTGTTCATCATATCTCTGAATTTCCTAAATTGTCACTTTTGAACTCTGTCTAGTTGGACCTGACCAGGGGCCAGGTATTCTAGACAGCCTTTTGCAGTATATCGGTCTTTAAATTGGGGATTGTCAGGCCTGTTTCTTTTGGGTGATATGGTTACAAGAAGCCAAACTGATATAGTTGGGGACCAAAGAGAATTTGAGTAGGGCTTCCAATCCCTGGATCCAGGCTCTTGCATGAAGTGCCAAGTTCTAATTAGTGACCAATCTTTGAATCAGATGAAGCAAGGCAACACAGATATAACACTATGGCAAGTACATAACTTTATTTTTTTCTAAACTTCCAACATGGAGTAGATTTAATAGGGATCAGTGATGGGAGCCAGGCCCATGTAGAGGTTTCCTTGAAAGTGTCCAAGGCAACTTTAAAACTCCCCTGGTGTAATCATCCCAAAAATATGAACTGGTAACTCTCTATCTTTTTTAAAAGGAAGTTGATTGAGACCATTCTTTATCCCTATAATACAGGTCAGGATCCTCTACCTTGTCAAACTCTTTAAAATCTTCAAAATTAGACCCACTCTAGGAGGCCAACCATAAGCTTAATTTAGTAATGATTAACTACCCAGTGGAAAGGGGGGGTTTAAAGTTGTGATCCCAAACTACACTGTGTTCCATCCCAAGTAACTGTAACCCTGCTTACTGGGGGGGCATGGGGTGTGGATATCTTGAGTGGCGTGTAATAGCAGAGAGAAAACAAAACTAGTGGCCGCATTACACTGTCCAAGATCCAGACGTAGATCTGTCCATATCCATTTATATTCAGTTTTAAAACCATCCTATCCCATAGACATGTTCTGATACTTTTGATAAATGTAAGCAGAGGTTTTGGAAGAAGTGAACTGTTAACGGGCTGCCTGTGTCCATTAGAGACATGGGTGCAGTCTGTGATTGCCCCTGGTTGTACATTCTGTATTACTGTTAGTGGTAATAGTATTTGCATATTAGATTTTGAGCAATGCGTGACAATTAGGCAGCTGCTATTCCAGTTAGTGGGAGACTGTCTTGGTCAGACATGTCAAAACTGGTATTCACTGGCATGGTTTCTGACTATTTTATTGTTGCCATGGAATATTAATAAGTTGGTCTGTTTTGTCAGCCTGATGAAGCTGTCTAGGGACTTGACGTACACAAGGCAGTTTTACCCAATATTTTTTTTACCTGCAGGGTACTCTTCTCAGGATAACTTGACACTCCTGGGGAAGGGTTTTTAGCTGGATGGCATTTCCATGTTTCTAATAATCAGAGGTATACCATTTGAATTGTTGGAGAGAATCTTGTAACTGTAGCAGGTAAGTGGTTGTCAAGGGATTACCGCAGGCTTTGATGCTACAATAATCTGCATGCCCCAAAAGGGTATCCCCTTGTCAAAAGATGACCAATTGATTGGATAATATTTGAAGTGGGTTTCACACTTTTCTGCCGAGGACTGGGAACACTGTTGCATATAACAAAGGTACAGACTGGTCCAAGGGCAGTTTGTCATTACTGTAGGAAAGTTTCTAGTTTTGTATGTTTAACATCTGGGATTTATAGATTCTTTTAAGGGATGAGGACCATGGATTTGCATTTTCCCTGTCAGTTTTACTCTGATTAACAAGATACTTATCACAGAAACATGGGCACTTGGTCAGCAACTTTATGGCCATTCCATTTTTATCTGACCATTGCTACTGAAGTGAAAAAGGGATACAAACCTTGAGTTACACTGGAAGGTGAACATTTTTTTCTAAAGAACACATTTAGACCAACTGAATGAACAACTGAAAAAAAAAACTTGAATAGGGAGTTGGAGGGTAATTCAGTGTACTTGGGTTGGGACCAGTTTAAGATGTTCGTGTTTCACTGCTGAAGTCATTACACTTGGGTTATCCTGCCGTCAGGCAGTCCCGCAGTCGGCCAGAGTTCCTAAGTCTTGGTCCGGCGTCGGTTGCTGTCGCCTCTTCCCTGGCGTCAGTGCGCCAGGGGTATACCAGATGCAGCCGGTGCCATTTTATTCCGTCTTTCTTGCCGCGCGGTGCCCGAAGCAAAAGCAGTTGGCAAGTGCCGGTCGGCCTACTCCTGCGTTTTTCAAATTAGAATTTCAGAACCGAAGTCTTCGATAAAGCTAAGTACCCCATTGGGGAAACTTTTTCGTGCCTCAGACCGATGTCAGTGAAAGTTAATAATTATATTTCTTGTGGGAAGCAAATACCTCAAAAGGATTTTCATTCTTACTGTATTCCATGCCTAGGCCCTGACCACAATGTCACTAGTTGTCAGTTTTGTGCTAGATTTAACAAACGCACTATTAAACGTCTGTTTGATTTTACTTTGCATTACTTTGGCTGAAGGTTCAATTATACAATGCCGTCGGAACAACCGATGACCAGAATTCACAAAAAACGCAAAGACAAAAGATAAGGGCAGGCATCCAAGGGCCAAAACCGACGACGCCTGTTCTAGGCCAGTCGCCGGTTCTCAGTGAGGTGCTTTCGCAGCACCTGACTCCCGCTACCTCAGAGCCACAGGCCTCTTCCGACTCCCACGTGGAGACTACTAGGCCTCTGGAAACTCAAGGTATTGGGCCTACGGAAACTAATCCCTCAGATGGGTCGGAGCCACTGAGCAGGCACTGGCTTCTGAGGGTGTTCTCAGACCTTCACAGCTTGCATTCAAAACAACAACCAAGTCTAAAACACCATTAAAGACAAAGAAACAATTACAGCATTCTCCTGGACAGGCCTCCATACCTACGAAACACATGCTCAAAATGGCCGAAGACCTAATCACTCTGATCGGGATTTCCCATCCCCCTCCTGATAAAAGGCCTAGGCAGGAATACAGACTGACTCTTCTGATCAGGTTTCCATTTTCTCTGACTCCCCTTCAGACCAGGGATACTCTATACCCCCTATGAGGACTGTGATGCTGAAGAATCCATTCCTTCAGCCTGTCCTCCTGAGGATTACTCTTTTGGGGAAACTTTACATACCATGAGGGAGCATTTCCATTGGGAGAGCCAGGATTACTCAGAATCCAAGAAAAGGCTCAGAAATTTCATTGCCTCAGCACAGGCCCCTTGCTATTCCGCCTGTGTTAGATATTGTGGATGATGTGTTCTCCGAATCTAGTTTAACCCCTGATTCTTTGCCCCCAGCTCCAGTCAAGCCAGACAGGTACTACAGAGTCCCTGACTCTCACAAATTTCTCTGTAAAAACCCTGCTGCTGACCCAGAAACTATTTCCCACAGTCCCAAAGGGGTAAAGGCTTCCACTGCTAAAAATCCAGTCCCCTCTGATAGGGATTCTAGAGCATTGGATAGATGGGGGAAGAAAGTTTACACTTATGCAACTTTAGCAGTAAGGGCTTTAAATGTCCAGTTCCACATGCTTAAATACCAACAATATTTAATGTGTCTGTTAAAACAGAAAATGCTTACAAGCTTAGAAGGTCCTGATTTTAAGGAAATGCAGGATTTATTGCATGCAGCTGAACAAGTGGGAAAACATACTCTGCAATGTGGTTTTGATTTATTAGAACTTCTAGAGCCGCAGTTACAGGATCTGTGATTTGAAGGCATGCTTGGTTAAAAGAACAGTTTACCTGACCATGTTAAGGCAAAATTAGTGTATGCTCCTTTACAGCATGATATCTTGTTTGATAAGGCAGAAGAGGTGTTAAAGAAAATGGAGGATAAAGCAAAATCTATGCTAACAGTGAAGAATTTCTTACAGATACAGCCACCTAGATTTTCAGAAATTGGCCTTCAAAAAATTTCCAGTGTCAGACAGACCACAGAGACAGATAGACGCCCTAGAGGCAGATCACAACCCCAAGGCTCTTACAGACCATGGCAGTGGGGTGCTTCAACCCCAAAAGGAGGAGAAGAAAAGTCGCAACCTTATAGGAAACGGTCCCAATGACTTCCCCTTCCAAATACCAAGCACTTAGGAAGCTCCCTTAGGGGGAAAACTAGCACTTTTTTCTCAAAATTGGTATATAATCACCCAAGACAAATGGGTACTGAATATTGTTTCTCAAGGTTACAGGTTCCACTTTCACACACTACCAAGGCCAAAAGGAATGCCAGACCTGCCACAAAATCAATGGGCAGAGGCACAAACAAATCACAGCCCTCATGGACATGAGAGCTATTCAGAAAGTGCCACAACAGGAAGGACAAGGATTTTACTCAATACTTTTTTATTGGTCCCCAGAAAGGACAAAGTCTGGAGACCCATACTGGACCTATCTATTATAAATACTTTTTCCAAAATTCAAAATGTTGACTCTAGAGCAACTTCTTCCCATGCTGGGCAAGAAGGCTTGGCTTGTTACTTTGGACCTCAGAGGCATACCTGCATGTCCCAGTCAGACAAAATTGCAGAAGATACCTCAGATTCATAGCTGGCACAATGCATTACCAATTCTCTGCACTGCCCTTTGGCTTATCTACTGCGCCCAGGGTCTTCACAAAATGCCTGGCACCAGTAATTGCATTTTGCAGACAAAAAGGAATTCAAATATAGCCCTACTTGGACGACTGCCTTATTCAAGCAGAGAGCAAGGACATTTTTCTAACTCATCTAGCATTTGTAAAAAGATTACTAATGGGCCTAGGATACACTATAAACGAAAAGAAGTCAAAACTAGTGCCCTCACAAGAGATAATATACCTGGGTGCAAGCTTAAATACAACTGCCCAGATGGCTTATCTCACGCCAGACAAGCAAAGACAACTGACACAGTACTTTCAGTTGATGGCAATAAAAACCCAACTTCCTGCAAGAAAAATTCTGCAGGCCTTGGGGTTCATGGCATCCTGCATACTACTAATACCATATGCCAGACTGCATATGAGGAAGTTACAATGGTATCTAAAAAGTGTTTGGACTCAACACTGTCACTTATTCCCTGCCTACAACAGGAGTTTCGATGGTGGGCACAGGCATGTCACCACAGCAAGGGACAGCCTTTCACTTGACCCACAGGCAGGCAGACACTAACAGATGCATCGGATTACACCTGGGGTGCACATATGGAAGGAAAATGTATTCAGGGCAAGTGGGCCGCAGACCAAATGCATCTTCACATCAATCAAAAAGAGATGCTAGTTGTACAAAATGCCCTGACAGCTTTCAAGGACCTTCTGCATCCATTACAACTTTTACTAAAGACGGACAATACCACAGTTATGTGGTACATAAACAAGCAACGGGGCACACACTCATACCCCCTCAGCAGACAAGCCATGACTTTGTGGAATACACCACTGACAAGTTCAGCTGCAAGCGCAATTCCTGCCAGGAAAGAAAAATACTCTGGCAGACGACTTAAGCAGAAACATCATGTATCCTCACGAGTGGAAATTAAACCCACAAATATTCAGCATGATAACTCAGAAATGGGGGTGCCCAGGCATAGATATCTTTGCCTCCCCTCTGAACTGCCAACTGCAGAAATTCTGTACAAGGACTTACCCCACACAAGCATGGAAAGTGGACGCTCTTTCATTATGCCTTCCCACCACTTCCTCTCCTTTCAAAGGTACTCCTAAAAGCCAGACTAGAGAGGCCAAAAGAAATCCTGATTGCCCCGGACTGGCCACGCCAGCACTGGTACCCAATCTTAAAGAACTTGGCTCAGCATGGATTTTACCTCAAATTCCTCATCTTCTGACTCAGCAAAACAATCTGATCCTGCACAGCCAGCTCAAAACCTTAAATCTGGCTGCATGGCAGATTACTTAGCCAAGCAGACAACACCTCTCTCTAAAGCTGTTATGGATGTCATTTGAGGCCAGGAGGCCCAGCACCAGGAAATCTTATTCAGAAAAATGGAAGAGATTCTGCGCCTGAAACCAGGCTCAAGGCCTTGATGTTCTTGTTCCAAATATTCCTCAGATATTACAATACTTAACTGAGATGCTGGACAAACGCCTATCCTTTTCATCTATTAAGATCCACGCCTCTGCCATTTCAACTCATTACAACACGGATCCTCCTATTTACTCTCATCCATTACTAAGACAATACCTCAGAGGGGCTAAAAACATAAGACCGCCCTGGAGAGCACCAACTTGGGATCTCAACTTCGTCTTGGAAAAACTTACTTTACCACCTTTTGAGCCTGCCAGTTCAGCAGAATTAAAATGTTTGTCATGGAAAACTGCTCTGCTTCTGGCAATAACCTCAGCACAAAGAGTCTCAGTTACAGGCACTAATGGCAGTGGAACCTTTCACCATTTTTCATCAAGACAGGGTTTCTTTAAGAACAAACCCTACATTTATGCCAATGGTGGTATCCAGTGTGGCTCTTAACCAAACTATTCACTTGCCAACATTTTATCCAAATCCCTAGAATAAAAGGGAGAGACTTCTGCACTCATTGGACATACACAGGCAGTTACGCTTCTACTTGGACAAAACAAAAGCTTTCAGGAAAACTGAGCAACTGTTTGTAGCATATGCTGCAGGATCACAGGGAAAGGCTATTTCAAAGCAGAACATTTCAAAGTGGATAGGACGCTGTATCCATTTCTGCTACACACAGCATGGAAAAACTGTACCCAACAACATTAGGCCCTAGGGCAACAGCCACTTCAGCAGCCTGCCTTAGAGGAGTTACCTACCAAGGATATTTTGGAAGCTGCAACTTGGAGTTCAGTGCACACCTTTACCAAGCATTACCACTTGCCACTTTACTCTAAATCCAGAGCTGGCTTTGCCACTGCAGTGCTGCAGGGCCTCATAGCCACCTCGAATCCTTTATAGACCCAGCCACCCAACTTCAGCTTTGGGATTCAAACCAAGTGTAATGACTGGAGCAGTGAAACACGATGAACATAGCACAGTTTTGTACCTACCATAAGTGTAGATGTTCGAGAGCATTCACTCCTGCAGTCCAGGATGTTCATCGTGCATACAGCTGCAGTAATCACATATGGGTTCTCTGCCGTCAGGCGGGTCCTCGGTCAGCCGAATTCCAAAGTCTTGGTCCGACGTCAGTTGTTGTCGCCTTCTTCCCTGACGTCAGTGCGACAGGGGTATAGAAGTCACAGCCGACGCCATATTCTCCAGTCTTTTTTGCTGCGTGGTGCCCGAAGCAGAAGCAGTTCGCAAGTGCCGGTCGTCCAGCTCCTGAATTTACGAAAAATTGGAAACCGAAGTCTTTAAAGCTAAGTACCCCGTTGGGGAAACTTTACTTGCCTCAGTCCGATGTCAGCAAAGTTAACAATTGTATTTCTTGTGGGAAGCAAATACAGCATAAGGATTTCCATTCCCTCTGCATACCTTGTTTAGGTCCAGACCACGACGTCTCGGGCTGTTGCTTTTGTGCGACTTTCAATAAACGCACTATTAAGCATCGGGCGGAGTTCGCCCAACATTATTTTGGTAAAGCCTTTGATTATAAAATGTCATCTGATACTCAGACTACCGTTTTGTCCAAAAAACGCAAGGACAAAGACCGACACGCGAGGTCCGCGGTCTCCACCGACACCACGCCAAAACCGGCTACACGTGGTCCGGTTCTCAGCGAGACGCCTATGCAGTCCCTGACTACCGACGACACTTCCTTGGCAGTGTCTTCTGTACCCGACACCGCAGGTACCTCGGCCCTTACTCAGACTACAACCACCGAAACCACTATTAGTGTTGAACCTCCTAATGGGGACAGGTCCACTTCCACCCAGGGTGTTTTTAGACCCTCTTCTTCCTTTTCCATTAAGGCCTTTAAGTCCAAATCAGCCATGCATCCCAAGAGGCCTGTTGCACAGGGCCCATCCCCATGCCTAAAAAGCAGATGCTCAAAATGGCTGAGGATTTAATTACCCTCATCAGGGGCTCCCAGCCCCCTCCAGACAAGAGACCCAGAGTGGAGGAAGATTCCCCCTCTTCTGAACAGGGCTCCATTGTCTCAGAACATTCTGATGTAGAGGAACACTCGTACTCCCCTTATGAAGAATCTGATGCAGAACAGTCCATTCCTTCTGTATCTCCCCCAGAGGATTTTTCCTTTGGGGAAACCTTGCACACCTTGAGGGAGCACTTCCATTGGGAAGGCCAAGACTTTTCTGATTCCAAGAAAAGGCTTAGGGAATTTCTTTTGTTACCTCAACACAGACCTTTGGCTATACCTCCTGTTCTGGACATACTTGATGATGTTTACTCGGAGGCTTGTCTTAATCCGGATTCCCTGCCTCCTGCCCCAGTCAAACCTGATAGGTACTACAGAGTTCCTAATTCTCACCAATTTCTTTTCAAAAGCCATAATGCTGACCCTGCAACCATTTCTCAAGGCCCCAAGGGATTGAAAGCCTCTACTGCCATTAATCCACTACCTTCCGAAAGAGAATCTAGATCCTTAGAAAGGTGGGGGAAAAATGTATACACCTCTGCCACCCTAGCCATGAGAGCTTTAAATTGTCAGTTCCATATGCTTAAATTTCAGCAGTTTCTGTTATCACAATTAAGAAACAAAATGTCTCCGCCTGAACAACCAGATTTGAAGGAATTGCAGGATATGATGCATAGTGCAGAACAAGTGGGTAAACGCACCTTACAATGTGGCTATGATGCGTTAGAGACCTCTAGTAGAGCTGTTACAGGATCAGTTATTCGTAGACATGCCTGGCTTAGGGAGCAAAGCTTGCCTGATCATGTTAAAGCTAAACTGCTAGATGCTCCTTTACAAAAGGATGTGTTTGGTACTAATGCTGAGGAGATTCTACGAAAAATGGAAGAAAAAGCTAAATCTATGCAAACTGTCAAGGCCTTTCTACAGGTACAGCCACCACGTTTTAGCAGAAATTGGCCTTCTAAAAAGTGGTCCTTTCCAGCCACGGAC
>NC_056739.1:461339037-461367166 GCF_019279795.1 Protopterus annectens
GGTAACAGCTGATAACACTGGTGATCTGTGTTCCTCGTGTCAAAAATTGGATGATTTACTTACCATTGTTAGAAGTAAATCTAGACTTAATGATGATGATTGCACTTGTGCAGTTGGCATGGCTTGGAGAACTGTTGTTTTATATATGAATTACTGGACTGGTGAGATAAATAATATTAGACAAAGAACAAATAGGACATATTTAGGAAATGGTGCATCTATTGTAAGATCATTCAACCCTTATGAAACAAGACGATGTCCCTGACAACTTTGGAATACTTGATGCAAGTATTCAGCAATCTCAGGATCTAGATTGTTTAGAAGGAAACGAAACAAGAAAGGAAGAAGTTCACAACAAATACCAAGCAAGAAAAATAAACTGATTACTGTCTGTAAAGTAAAGATATATGTACTAAAAAGGATACTGCTTTGTTATGTAACACACAGGTTACAGGGAATTATAATATATTTCTATCAGAAAACCTTCAGTCTACAGAAAAAGGCATAATTTTTCCAAAAGAAAAGGTAGAAAGACAAGAGGCAAGGTGCAGGTGAAAAGGAAGAAATCAAAATTGAATGTGGAAGGATTGAAGAACATTACTGTAAGAAAAAGGAAGAGAAAGACAGATGTTGACTACATGGCTCAAGCTGTGGATTTACAATGCCAGCTGGATGAGAATTTAATACAAAATGAAAACACTGGGATTAATAAGACTAGTGGTTATAAAGATCTATAATTTGTAACAATTGACAAAACAGATATTACTGTATTAGAAGTTGAAGATTCTTCAGAGCTGGTCAGTAAATATACTCTTGTAATTGGAAATTCAATTACTAGAGGAACTGATACTTATATATGCAGGGAAGATAATGAACATTTAATAATGTTATGCTTGCCAGGAGCAAAAATATAAGATGTGAGACAAGCCTTGGAACACCTTAATGAAAGGAAGTACAAATCTGTTTTTATTCATGTTGGTACAAATGATCTCATATGCAAGGATTGTCTGACTGTTAGTAGGGAACTGACAGCCCCCTTAGTATAGCTTGTAGTGGTGTTAGGACATATTGTTCACCAATCTTCTATAGAAAGGATAATCAGATCACTGTGAATGAAAAGATTTGTTGGGTAAACACCTACATGGAAATATGTCCTGTTTTAAAAAACGGAAATGTGTACAGCATCCAAGCCTAGTTTTGGGTGCACGTGTCCAGACAGCATGGAGTATATTTGTCAAGATCAGGGAAGAGAACTTTTGCAGCAGATATTTTGCAATATTTGACAAACACCAGGCAGGATATTTGCCAGGTCGAAAATTTAGCAGTTCACAAATAGCAACACTTGATGCATCTCTTATGGTTGTTAATGCTAGGAGCATTAATAACAAAGTTTGTTTTTACTGGAAAATTTGCTACGTTACCACAAGATTAATGTTGTTATTGTTTGTGAAACATGGTTAAGAACAATGACTAAAATCCAGTTCTGTCAGGGTATAGATGTTTTTACTATAACAGACATTCTAACAAAAAATCAGGTGGAGGTATTATGATAGGGATTAAAGATAGTTATGAGACCTGTGATTAGTACATGCTCAGTGATAACATCAGTAGTGTAGACTGTGTAACTATGACAATAAAGACAAATCTGGAACATATAACAATTGTTGGCATGTATAGACCACCAAATTCAAGTGCAGATGTCCTAGAGGAATTCATACATTTCTTGCATGAAACACAGGAGGGAAGAATAATATTAGCTTGGGACTTAAATTTACCAGAAACAGACTAGAATAATATTGATTCAACAACATTAGTAAGGAAAATCCTAACAATGTATATCCAGGAACAACAATTGTTTCAGATTGTAAAAAACTACCAGGGAACAGAACATACTAGACATTGTTTGTGTTCCTAAAGAAATTACAGTTACTTCAAGTCAAGTTTAGTACCTTTGATATGCAGTGATCATGGGGTTATAAAGGTTAATTTGTTGCTAGATAATTCTGCCAAACTACAATCTAAACCAGTACACAGAAGGTTAATTACAGCTTATATGGAAGCAAAACAGCCACTTTGTAAAACTAACTGGAGTGAAGTATTCAGTGGAAAAACTGGAGATGAAATGTGGAAGGTTTTGAAAGAGAAATTGTTTGAGTGCAAAAAAATCAAAAAAATATTTAACATCAGGATCTAGGCATGCAACGTCAGGGGGATATATTTCCATAAGAACTAGATATCTGATTAAGGTGATAGACAAAAAGTATAAGAAATGGAAGATAGGTCAAACTACAACTTATGAAAACTGAAATACACAAGCTGGGCAAACAGATTAAGTATAGTGTGAGACAAGATCAAGAAAATTGTGAAGAAAATGTATATAAAGATATTGAGCATAATAGGAAATCTTTTTATAGATACATAAAATGTGGAAGGGGTAAAGACATACAAACTGATAAACAGTGTGCAGATTCTAAAATTTATTCTCAGAAAAAGCGGATATATTTACAAAATCTTGTGTGAAACAGTTTGGCTCCACAAAAGGGGTGATAAGTTGTCCTAGTGAATCCAGGTAACCTCAGAAACTGGAATCAAATTAGATTATATTGAAAAAGAACTACGCAAACTTGATCCAAACAAAGCACAGGGAGGAGACAGAAAAACAATGACCTCAAAACACTTCAGGAAGAACTTACAGTACCATTATATCTATTATTCACTAGATCATATAAATATGGGGAGATTCCTCAAGACTGGAGACACAAGCTTTTTAATCCTGTCTTTAAGGGGAAAGAGGAGTAGGACAAACTCAGAGTCATATAGACCCTTAAGTCTACTTTCATGTTGTGCAAATATAATGGAGAAGGTAATATTAGATAAGTTACTGTCAGAATTGAATAGGTTGGCACTTGAAACCATATATCAGCATGCATATGTTGAAAATAGATCTATTACCACCTGTAACATGATGTTCTGTAACAATATAATAACAGCTATGAATAGAAAAAATTGTGCTGTGATATAATTTATACAGATTTAGCTTCAGGATTTGACAGGGTCATATACAAAACAATGATCAATAAATTAGAGCAACTAGGTATTGATGTACTCTTGATAAGATGGATAGCTGTATGCCTTCCAGATACTAACCAGACAAAAGAAACTACAGCAAACTGTGATCAATACTATTATATCAGAAAAATAAAAAAACGAGCAATAGATACGTTTCACTAATTTAATAAAACCAACACAACAGTACAAAGCTTTCTGGTTTCCCCTTCATCAGTGTATCACTGGCTGGCTTACAAATAGGACATGGCAAGTATCATACAGCAACTGGACAGATGAAATCATTGGTTACAGTCAGGGTATCCCACAGAGCTCTGTCTTAGACCCTTACTTATTTACATTGTATCTTTCAAGTTTTATCTGAGGTGTTATACAGTCTATATGCAGACAACCTGAAATTGGGTAAACTGATTACATCTATTACAGATAAGGTATGTCTGCAAAAAAAAAAAAAAAAAAAAAAAAAAACTAAATTAACCATTTTGGCACAGGAGAATATTATTCTGATAAATACATCAAAAACTAGGCATGTGAGATTTGGGAGATATAAATTGAAGGGTGAATATTTAATACAGCATACAGTGATTGAAACTGTAGACTCATTTAAGGACCTGGATATATGGGTAGCTCTAGCTATGAGTTTTTCTAATCATATCAATCAATTGGTTGATGATAGTTACAGAATGATAGGTTGTATAAAAATGTATAAAGTCTAGGAAATCAAAAATGACGACGTCATTGTTTGTTAGTTACATTAGACCCAAACTTGAGTATGGAATGACAGTACTGAAACCCTGCAAGAAAACAAGCATGAGTAAACTGGAAAGAGTACAGTGGAAATATACCAAGGGCATCCATAGATGTGAAAATTTAAGTTATTATGAAAGACTAAAATATCAGAACTTGTACGGTATCTCTTAAAGATGTCTAAGAGGAGATCTTATTCAGGTACCTCTGGGAATATTTGGGGTTATCAAAACGTACTAGAGAATCATCAGACAACTTATGTAGAAGATTCTATAGGAATGAGAAGTTTACTAATTGGTTCTCTGACAGAGTAGCTGATGCATGGAACAGACTACCAAGTTACATTAAAGCAAGTACTAGTTTAGATATTTTTAAGAACAGCCTGGACAGTTATTATGAGAACAAGTATTTTGATATATTGGCAAACTAGAAGGGCATTAATGCCCATGCTTGAAATATGTGTATGTATGTATGTATGTATGTATGCATGTAAGATGATGGCAAATGAGATCTGAGGTATTGTAGGCTGACTGGGGCTTTATGATAGAGGGAAGAGATTGCGAATTTGATCCATAAGTCTGTGGCATGTGGCTGAGTCAGATCCATAACCCACACATTGAGGAAGAATGAAAAAGACAACATTTCAAAGCACAAATGACACAAACAGAAAGAAGAGAGATTGTGTAAGATGCCACAAAACAGACATTTTAAAGAGTCAGTTGGCATGGTCGGGACAGTGCGATTGCTTCAAGGACTTAACAGATTTGGTTGCCACATTCTTGGATGCAGCCAAATATAGTTAATAAATAAATAGCTTAAATACAAGGGGAAATGTACATACCGATAGCTGTTATACTTCAGTTAATAAGAAACCAGCAGATAACATTATCTCTTATGAGATGGTAACAAGTTTGGAAACTTGTTATATCTTGTGATTCATAAAAAAGAAGTTATGTACTTACCATAACATTCCATCTGTGTTGTCCATTTTCATTCTTCCTCAACATATGGGGTTCAGGTCTGATACTTGGATCTGATTCAATTGTTATTCCAGCTCATGGCCACCATAAACTCTCAAGCTCCTTCCCTACCCATAATGCACCACCCCAACATCCCTCATATCTTGTTTGCAGCTTGATGTGAAGGCCATAAAGAATTGTCATAATTACAATTCAACACATGGGACATGTGGTGTCCCAAGAACTTCATTCCTCCAGAATTCATTTGTGATAAATGGAGGGGGGTGAAGGGTGGGGAGTTGAGAAAGAATGAAAATGGACAACATTAATGGAACGTTATGGTAAGTACATAAAGTCTTTATCTGATGTTGTCAATATTCATTCTTCCTGTACATGTGGGACAGAATCCCCAGCTACTTAAATTCGTAGGTGGATTATAATGAAGGCTATGCCTGAGTACTGCTGAACCAAAGGCCTCTCTTCCCCTGGAGACCGGCTCTAATTTGTAATGAGTGATAAAGGTATGAGGATTTGACCATGTAGTGGCCCCATGTCAAAGGAAAAACAACTTCAAAATGATCAACACACGGCAGGTTCTGGTTAAGGCACTTTAATCTTGCAGCAAGGAGACAAAAACGTGTTAATACAGAGTTTGTCTAACTAGAATTAGGAAGTGAAGCTATTCTTATACATTTCTTACAAGACATTGCCTACCAAGCTGACGTAATAAATCAAAAGTTCTTTCAATATTATTTCATAGCAGCTGTTTGTCCATGATTTTCTGCTGGCATTTTAAGTTTACAAAAAAAACTTCCTAAGAAAAACAATGTGGCCTTGATGACCACCGGTCAGATACAACTTCTCACTATGCAATGTTACCATCCAAGGTACTATGGCTAATTTGAGCACAAAGCAAGTACAGATTATAGTTTATTTCTTTAAGCGGTCTTTGTTTGATGTATCTTTTCTTTTCTGCAGCTGTGCATGTTCTCATAACACAAACAGAGCTGATTGTTCATATTCAATAACATTATAGAAAACAATATTGTTCTAGTCATTCACTATTCATTCATTTTCCTGACCTAGCAGATAATCACCTGCTTCTCAGTAGATTTCCAAAAGACATAAACATGAATTTTGCTGTGCTAGCAAATACTAGGTCAGAGAGCATCTTGCAATTTCAGAAAGCATACTGCAGTTTGAAAAAGTATCTTATAATTTCATACAGAATTAAGCTGTACATAAAATAGAATGAAATGTGTTAACCCTTTTAGCTTCTAATAAGCACTAAACATATACATTAGTACATATTTTTCTAACATTTCCCCCATTAATACTTTTTATTCTATTTTCAAAAGCATAAACAGTAGCTTCTTCTCCTAACCTCTTTCTGTTTAGAATTTGCAGTTAAGAGAGTCATTTAGTTTAAACTTATGAAAGTGTTTCATTTTTCAACAGTTCTTCAATTTCAGTACTTTGATACAAAGTCTCAGAAACTGACATGTCTATAAAATCTTTGATTAATCTTTTCATGCAGGGAATACCACAACAAACGCACACTTCTAATAGGAGTAATCCCACACAAATGGCAATCAGGATGTTCATTAGGATGCTACCCCACCCCCCAAACAAATTCTGGAAAAAATCCGTCAGTGGGTTTGGGCCTGGTTTGGTCATGGCCGACACTTGCTGAATCACCTCAAGATGGTCGTTTATCTCATGCTGGTTGTCAGGAATATATGAACAGCACTCCTCTTTTATTAAAGTGCACGTACTACCTTTCGCCGCTAGGGTGAAGTCGAGAGCCATGCGGTTTTGAAGCACCACAGTTCTCATAGCGTTCAGTTCATCAGTCACTAATTCGAGAGCAGAAAAAGTTGCATTGCTCATTACTTTGAGAAGTTTGGACAGTTTTCTTAGCTCCCAAATCGATTTCACTGTGCCATATGCAGGGGCTATACCTGCCCACGATATAATAGTGTCACTCAAGTCCATGTGTGTCAGTTTATCTTTATTTTTCATGAAGTTATGGTTTCTCCAGCCTGCTTCGATTCATCCCATTGGATTCTCTGGTCTCTTGATTGGATTTCCAGGTTTCTTGGTGACCTCTCTGACATTCTGAATTCTTCCCTGAGGCAAAACTGCAGTGTGTCATATGGCCGGAACCAGGTAACCCAAAAAACAACTGCCGGACCAATTCTCAGGTAACCATTTGTATGCCTTTTTCCCACACACAAAATAACAATTCTCTTCTTTAGTATTAAAGAAGTCAAACAAACAGCAGAGAACCAAACCAGGAAGTAAATGCACACACAGCCAGGAAATGGAACAGCTTGTTGTAAGTTCACCAAGGCAGATTCAGTAAATCCAGGTAGGCACCAAATGAATTCAAATAATTCCTTTTTTCAGAACCACAGAATAATAACACACAAGCGCTTTCGCTCAGAGGAATTCTGAGCTTTATCAAGTGACACCATGCTGTTGAATCAGGTGTCTTATATACCTTGAAAATCCTAGGTTAATTAGAAAGCACTACCAATCAACATTTTAAAGAGACTATGCCCTATTCCACATGCTTAAAAATTCCTTTAAAACAAAATATATAAAAAAATATAATAGATTGCTTAAAATAATGCATTAATGCATCTGTCCTACTAAAAATGCTAATAGCTTAAAAATAAACAAAACATTGTGCACTGTTTCCATAGTGTTTAACTTTGTAATAAAACTTGCTTTGTGCAAAAAGTTGCACTTCTTTTGAAAATTGGAATAAGATGGAGTGACTTGGCAGTACCAACTGTTGTTCGTGTAAGTATAATATAAGGCTAATGCCTAGTATGGGTATGACAATATTTTCCTTTTCTTGGTCTTGTTGACAACCCTGCTGGAAAAAGAACACTATATCTTAACCAAGTTAAACTATGCTGTACAATAGGTCTTTCCTTAACATAGACTTTGTATAGTGTAGCATTAAGTGAAAATCATGCCCATGTGTATGAGTACTTGCCATAAGTAATTGTGTGGGGAATGTCAAACTAAAGTCTTGCCCTTCTTGGTTTCAACAGCTGACGATACTGATCAAACCGTTAAGCCCAGGGGGTCTCCCAGCATCTAACTTTAATTGCCAGAGGAGTTCTCGATATTCTAAAGTTGATTCCCAATCACCCCACCTGGCATCAGGCTTAACTTGTTCCAGTACCATAAATTTCAGTTTTATGTTTGGACAGGTCAGGGAGTGCTTATAAAAAGTGTTGGTTTCCTTCTTTTTGTTTATATCATAAAAATGTTCGTATATCCGCTTACGGAATTCCCTTTCCATTTTGCCTACATAAAAACTGCTGCATGTGGTGCAGAAGCCTAAATAGACCACCCCCTTGCTACCACATGTGAAATGGCCTGCGGGGTAGATTTTAAACCTTCTGGATGGAATGGTGATACTTTTTTCTTCCAAGATGGCATGGCATTGGCTACATGCCCCACATTTAAACATTCCCTTTCTTACTGGGTTAGTTTTCCTTGTAATGTTCTGCTTTTTCTCAAACATTTCCTTGAGATTGGTACCCCTTCTCCTTACAAATGAAGGTTGGTCAGGCAATAGCCCTTTAAACTCTTCAAAGAGGGCAAGTACAGGCCAGTACTTTCTTACAGATTCCTCCATTTCCCTTGAGTGCAAAGAGTAGGTGTAGATAAAACTGTTCTTAAATTCATTGTTGATAACGGGGAGCGGAGCTGGCTGGTATGCCCGTTCCTTACCCAGAAGGGGTGGATAGACAGTTCCTCTTTTGGAATTTACCTCCTCGACCAGGCTTTTGAAGAGGTCCAGAGGATAGCCCTTTCTAAGAACAGACTTTCCAAAACCTGACTTCTGCCATGTAGTCGTCATGTCCACTGCAAATCCTGCTTGCCCTGATGAGTTGTCCTTTGACAATGCCTTTTTTCTGAAAAAAAGGATGTGCACTCTCAAAGTGCAGAACAGAGTTGGAAAAAGTAGGTTTTCGATACAGCTTAGATTGAAAACTGTTCTCCAAGTAATTTTTGTATATGGTGACATCCAAATAATGCAATTGGTCTGGATCGGTGGAGTGAGTGAACTGCAGAAAATTGGTACTTGCATTGATGTGAGCAAAAAAACTCAAAAGCTCATCCTCAGTCCCTTGCTACAAAATGCAGATGTCGTCAAGGTAACGTCTGTAGAGTAGTAGATGTTGCTCCCAAGGGGGGATCAACACAAACTTGTGCTCCCATATGTGAAGCACCACGTTGGTATAAAAGGTGGCACAGGATGCCCCCATTGCTACTCCTTTACTTTGCTTGAAGAGTTCTCCATTGAAAAAGATGAAGTTGTTACGTAATACGATTTCCATGAATTCAATGACCAAGTTGCTTAGTCTGTTGTTCAAATCGGTTTCATTGGTGAGAAACTCACCAAACCAGTCCAGACCCTCATCATGTGGAATGCTAGAAAAGAGATCCTTGATGTCAATGGTCACCAGCAACAGGTCAGGAGAAAACTTGGTAGTAGGAAAATCACCCAGAAAATGCCAGGAGTCCTTGCAAACATGCGTAAGCAGGGGGGTGAATCTCTTAGTCAAACAATCAATAAATTTACCGATGGGTTCCGTGATTCCTCCTGCCCCTGCCACTATTGGCCTGAATGCTGGTGGGTTGGTTCCCTTATGAATTTTAGGGATGCCAAACAAAACCGGTATCCTTGGTTTTTCTACATGTAAATAATTGTAGAGCTTCTCATTGATGGAATTTTGCAGCAATAAATCGTACAAATGGTAGTTGATTTGCTAGAGCAATATTGACTTCATTTCGTGAGACTGTTGAATATTGCCCATCATTTTGAAGCATGTTATGAATGTAAGCCTCATAGTCTGCAGCAAACATCAACACTACCCCTCCACCTTTGTCCGGCTTCATTATCCTTACATTTTCGTCCTTTAACTGTTTAATAAAGTTGAACCCTTCTTTAGAGAAGTTGCCAGCTAATGAAGTCTTTCTGTCCATAGATATTTTCCTAAAATCCTTTTCCACCAAATTCTCAAAAAAAGATATGAGTGGATGTAGTGGGGGGTTAAATACACTTCTGCGGCTTGGACCTGTCTCCGTAAATTGCTGCCCCTTAAAATAGTGTGTTAAATTCACACCCCTGGTAAAGAGTTTTAACTCAACCAGGGACTGTGAAAGATTCATAGGTCTAGAAGGCACAAATTGCAAGCCACGCGTGAACACGTCAAACACCCAGTCATCCAGTTCTAAGTCCGTGTAATTATAAATGGCAAAGTTATCCTTTCTTAAAATAGTACACATGTCATTAAGGCCCCCTATACCATTGCCTTTAATACTGTTAATGTAGTCCACAGCAAATTCTGTGTTTGAAGTGTTTTGTGTTACTTCAAAAAAACTTTCCTCATTCACTACCTGCGGGTGCATGCCCTGGGTGCCTGTTTGTGTCCCCAAACCCCGGGCCTCCCGGGGTTCTGCTGAAAATCCTGGTTGATACCCTTCCTACCCTTTTCAGCTAGCCTTTCACTTCTTCGAGGTGGCTCTTCCACCTCTTCATGAACATTTTCCTCTTGGGCATGTACTACAGAAAGTACCTTTTTAGACACTCCTTTGGTATATCGGTTAGGGGCAGGGTAAGCCACCCCTTCCCTGTATTCTGCCAAGTCTCTTTCCAGCTTTCTCAATTTTCTATTTAAAACCTTGTCACAAAACATATCAACTTTGTTAAACATTAGATCATAGTCACTTTTAAAAAGCAGAAAGTCTGCTTCAGTTGTTATTTTAGTATTCAATATTTCCAAATCCTCTAATAATGAACAAGCTTTACATTCATATTCAGAAATCATTAGTTTCAACATTTCCACACCTGCTCTATCAAAAATATCACATAACTTTTGATAGTAAGGAGTACCTGCTTGCACATTATTGGGAAATTTGTAAAACCTTAAACCTTTAGGAATACGTTTAACCCTAGAACATTCTCTAAGGTAATCAATCTCAAGCTGGTTAGATTTGAGCAAGTATAGCTTGTCTTTAAATTCATCAAAGTCTTGTTCAAATTTGGAAAAATTGTGATTGTTTACAGTACCTTTAGAAAAGCCAAACTGTTGTCCAGCCCATCTAGAAAAATTGAAGTCACTAGGTCTATTCCCAGTTCTGTTGTTCCTTGTATTCTCATTCTCCTCGATTAATTCAAGTTGTTCATGGTTAACTTCATTTTTTCCTCGTCCCCCACATGTTCCTGTTGCATCAAAGGTAGGTAAACCTTTGAAAAGTTCTGTTGTTGCACGCCCAGAGGATGCCTTGCCTCTAGCACTGGCTGCATGCTGTTGATTACAAGCAAATGCTGGTGAAACTGTACCATTAGATTTTAACAAAGAAGTAAGCTCTTTTAAAGCGTGTAAAACTTCATTAAATTCTGTGCGTGTAACAGGAGCTTCATTGTCAGCTCCTTGCAACACCTCTGGTGTTTCCACAGCATTAAAAGTGTCCAATCCAGTAGCCATGGTGAAAAAAGCAGCAAAGAAGTCAAACAAACAGCAGAGAACCAAACCAGGAAGTAAATGCACACACAGCCAGGAAATGGAACAGCTTGTTGTAAGTTCACCAAGGCAGATTCAGTAAATCCAGGTAGGCACCAAATGAATTCAAATAATTCCTTTATTCAGAACCACAGAATAATAACACACAAGTGCTTTCGCTCAGAGGAATTCTGAGCTTTATCAAGTGACACCATGCTGTTGAATCAGATGTCTTATATACCTTGAAAATCCTAGGTTAATTAGAAAGCACTACCAATTAACATTTTAAAGAGACTATGCACTATTCCACATGCTTAAAAATTCCTTTAAAACAAAATATATAAAATAATATAATAGATTGCTTAAAATAATGCATTAACGCATCTGTCCTACTAAAAATGCTAATAGCTTAAAAATAAACAAAACATTGTGCACTGTTTCCATAGTGTTTAACTTTGTAATAAAACTTGCTTTGTGCAAAAAGTTGCACTTCTTTTGAAAATTGGAATAAGATGGAGTGACTTGACGTACCAACTGTTGTTCGTGTAAGTATAATATAAGGCTAATGCCTAGTATGGGTATGACAATATTTTCCTTTTCTTGGTCTTGTTGACAACCCTGCTGGAAAAAGAACACTATATCTTAACCAAATTAAACTATGCTGTACAATAGGTCTTTCCTTAACATCGACTTTGTATAGTGTAGCATTAAGTGAAAATCATGCCCATGTGTATGAGTACTTGCCATAAATAATTGTGTGGGGAATGTCAAACTAAAGTCTTGCCCTTCTTAGTTTCAATAGCGGCTTGATGGCTTGCTGACAACGCGGAACAACTGGAGGTTAGTGAACAACTATTTTCTAACAACTTGAGAGCCTTAGATGCAAAGTTACTAAAAATCAAAAAGTTACAACTGGAAGTAAACTACTTCCAGGAATGCTGCAGGCTACGAATAGTGCCTAAGAGGCTTAGGCACCACACTTATCCGACCGGACTAGTGACTAATTCTACCTTTCATCTTGAACTTAACAATCTGTTCGATGAACAGGGGTTTGCACTTATGGAGTGCATTATTAAGCACTATAAACTGCAGATCACTGAATATACTAGAGAAGTCGCAGAGCTTAATGTTTCTATTACTAACCATAAAGACTTCTCTGGATATAAGCTTGATTATGATAGAATTTTTAATTCTATTGAACAACTTTTGACTAAATTGAAATCAAACAAAATTAAGAAAATTAACAGGTACAGACTGGCATACGACAATGGCAGGGCATACCCTAATCCACCAGGATCACAGACTGATCTTGCTGATGTACAAATCTATCGCCCTGAACCATTGGAATCATTCATCGAAGACCAGGATGTTAGTTTAGAGTACGACACATCTAATTCTAACAACAGACGTAGCAATGGGAATACTAATACATGGGCTGGACGACTTAGGAATGGAAGACAAGGTACTTCGAATGGAGGCCAATATGTTGGCCATTCTTCAAATGGACTTACACAAGAAGGAGACCAGAATAATCCAAACCTGGGGGCTATACCAAAGAGACACTTTGCTAACAACCAAAATTTTAACAACCAATACCAGCAAAAAAAACAAATATCGCCCGTACAACAAGCCAAAGAGAACAATGAAAGACCAAGTCCGGTGATTATACAGAACAAAGCAGGGGACTTTAATATTTATAACTTTTCTTGTATTGACATTGAATCTACTTTAGTTGAACTCCTTGCTAAGGGTCAAACTTTTGTCCCCAGCAGACACATGGACCTGGTACAATGTATTAAGGACCTTAAATTATTTGTTAGGAAACTCAACCTTAATATTCTCTTAGGCGATTCTCCGGTAGTAACTAATACACTTAAAGTGGTTAATGAATATAACCCTACTTTACATCCAACACTGTATATGTTTGAACAGTTAATGGAATTAGATTTACGTAGTATAAATAGTAGCCCACACAATAAAATTTTCCGTGATTCAAGGAAACATAGTAACATCAGTAGCGATGAAACTACAGCTTTGTCTATATTTAAAACACTCAATATTAGAGCTATTAAGCCAGACAAAGGTGGGGGGCTGACTTTATTTAACAACTATGATTATGTTGATAGAGTCGAGAAAATTTTGAATAATGAAACATATAAAGAAGTATCTGTTAACGAGGTAAATACTGCTTATAGAATGATTAAGGGTTACTACAGTGACTTATTTATGGATGGATACATAGATTTGGATACATACCAATACATCACTACAAACTGGCCAAAGATCCCTATTATGTTTGCAACCCCTAAAATACATAAAAACATGTTGGATCCTCCTTTTAGACCACTAATAGATGGACGAAACTCTATTACTTATGCATCAGCCAAACTGGTAGATAGCATTTTGAAAAAATATCTGGTGACGGAACCACAAGTTTGTAAAGACTCATGGTCTTTCCTTAGGAACTTTGACAACATTCCTTATAGAGAAGGATATAATTTCGTCACTATAGATGTTATAAATTTGTATACGTCCATTCCTCACTTAGAAGCTATTGAATGGGTCAATTTATTTCCTATTAAGAAAGAAGCTCCAACCGATGAAATATTTACAGTTACAACTTTATTAGACATCATTTTGACGAACAATTTTTTTACATTTAACAACAAGTTGTACTTGCAGAGATGTGGTGTTGCAATGGGATCCCCATGTGGGGCCAGTTTGGCCAATACAGTAATGGTGTACTGGAAAAATTACTACATCTTTCAGAATAAGGAGTGGACTTCACACATACAGTATTACACTCGTTTTCAAGACGATATTTTTATTTTGCTGCAGGGAGACAAAAGAATAGCAGAGGATTTCTTATATTACTTGAATAACACTACAGACTTTCTTAAATTCACTCTAAATTTTCAAACACAGTCTATAGATTATTTAGATGTGAATTTATGTAAAGACCAAGTTAACAAGCAGTATTTTTCTAAAATACACAGAAAAGAAACCTTCTGCAACTCTTACCTTCACTATACTAGCCTTCATCCTTTTTCACAGAAGAAGGCTATAGTGAAGGGAGAGCTTATTCGGGCAGCCCGTATGACCATTCTTTCAAATGATTTCGAACTAGAACGTGATCTCTTAACAACTTTCTTTGTTGAGAGAGGTTACCCGAGTGGTTTCATAAATGAGATAGTACAAGAAGTAAGATATAAAAGAGATAATGGTACACTATTACCTATTCTTAACCAGGCTGACAATAGACGTCCTCATTTAGAGACTATAATTAACCTTGATAATTTACCAATAGAATCAGAAACTTCTGAGAATGGAGTACAACACACTAATGATTTTAAAATTAGCTTTATTACAACATACAATACGGATAGTAGTATTATTAAAAAGATACTTTTTAAAAACTGGACTTTAATACAACAAGACAGAAACATTAACTCTAAATTTTTAGAACATCCTAGAGTTGTATACAGAAGGAGTAAAAATATGAAAAATATACTGGAGACTAACATAAGAAATAGTTTCAGTAAAAGAAAAGGCATGGTAAATTGTGGGAGCTGTAATATGTGTAAGCATATGTGTAGTGGAGAATTTGCTATTATTAAAAACATAAAATACAAAGTAAAATATAAACTAAACTGTAATTCAAAACTTATAGTATATGTAGCTTTATGTACATCATGCTCAGCTTTCTATATAGAAAAGACTGAAAGGCATTTTAAAGAAAGAGTTTATGAACACACATATGCTATATTAAATAATAAGGTAGATAATGCTTTATTTAAACACATTTCAGTTAACCCCGGTCACAATTTTAGGTTTATGGCCTTAGACCAGATTCAAACTAATATTAGAGGTGGTCCTTATAACTTATTATTAGAAGATCGAGAACTAACATGGCAGTGGCGGACTAACGCGTTTGTAAAACCAGGTCTTAATGACCACTGCAATATTAGCTGCTTACTGAAATTAAGGAGTTTAGATAGGAAATAAAATATAATAAAAGGAATTTTATAATATTTTTACACTTTGTAAGGTTTATATTAAAGTTAGTATATATAGAATTCATAACCCTATTAACTATATAATAATAAATTAACAACATATTATAGAAATTATTATTTTATATAGTATAATAGAATCTGTTGTTTGTATACCACAGGACTTCTAATAGAGAATAGGATACTGTACGTAATTTAACTTAGTTGTTATTTGTATGGTTAGTTGAAATGTTGTTCTATTTAGTATATATGAAGTTATATTTAAGTATACTAATAGAATACATATGAATTAGTTTTTAACTTATAAGTTATTAATTTAAATCAAATTAAACATTTAACAGTAATAGTATTGTATTATTTAAAATTTTCTATTAGTGACTGTGTATCCACACATCTTTTTATTTTTTTATTTATTTGTTACAACAAGTTATGTGTATATATTATCATACTGCATTTATTGTGAGTTGGTGTTTATGTAATATTTGAACATACTACATCACTTTAAATTTTAATTGACTTTTAATTGATTTAAGTGATGTTAGTATAAATACCTAATTAGAAACAGTTAATTATGTCTGAGGAAGTTGCTCAAACATTGAGCGACGAAAAGCGCTTTCCATCTAATAAATCTGTGTGGTTTTATCTTCAGTGGTTCATTGGATTCAGTTTCTTAAAGTGGATTCAATAGCGGCTTGATACTGATCAAACCGTTAAGCCCAGGGGGTCTCCCATTATTATTATTATTATTATATTGTTATTATTCTGTGGTTCTGAATAAAGGAATTATTTGAATTCGTTTGGTGCCTACCTGGATTTACTGAATCTGCCTTGGTGAACTTACAACAAGCTGTTCCATTTCCTGGCTGTGTGTGCATTTACTTCCTACTTTAGTATTAATATATACTTGCCCTGCATGAAACATTTTCTTATCAATGATAGTTGTTTAAAAAGAACAGGATTATGTTGTACTTCATCAACCGTTTTGTGCATTAGTTCAAAATAAGAGTCATAACTTGTATCACAAATATAACATGCATTATTAGTTTTGATATAACATTTGTATGGAACAGTCACATTACAATTGCTCCAACCCACCTGTACCGTATCATTTTTGTAAAAACATACAATTCCCTTTTGTGTAGCAGGTAGGTACAATGCTATTTTGTCTTGTGATTTCACAGCTGTAGTATCGAAAATCAAATTTTCCCAGGTCTCATTGACCCCTAGGGGGACAGCAGTCATCAATAATCCCCCGTATGCTGTTGGTATAGCTGTGCAGATCCAGCAATTCGAAACATTAAAAGTTTCAGCATACACATATTTAATTGCTTGGTAAGTGCTAACGTTCGGATGCCAGTCTATAAGTAACGAATCTCGTTTATTCAGTTCAGCTCGTGTGGCTGGAAAAAGGAAAGGCCACAACAAAAAGATTAATGTTATCAATACGGCCAACAGAATGATCATGCAATACTTCTGAGGTTGTTCAACATTTCTATTTGTTCCGTATCTGGTCATTTTGTTCTTGTGTAACAGTAACAAGTTTTTTGTCCAGTTCAAAGTTTTTAACCAATTTACAGTGTGTCAGATTAATCCAGGACGTTCGCTCTGCGATTTTGACTGCAGTGGGTGTTGACAGTAGCACTTGGTATGGCCCTTCCCACTTCGGTGTGGTCCAATTCTTCTTCTTGATAACTTTCACCCAGACCCACGTGCCTGGGACTACTGCTGCTTCCGATGGTCTGGTTTGTTCTTTATCTGAAACAGAACTGAACTGCAAAAGTTGTTTATTACTTAAAAGTCGTCTCATGTATTCTGCAAGTGAACTGTCGGCCTCCTGGTCTGCAGGCATGAGAGGTTTCCACTGAGGTATATAATATGCCCTCCCAAACAGTATTTCAAAAGGAGTTAACCCCTTTGCATTTGGAAAAGTTCTCATGCTCAACAGTGCCAGAGGCAGGCAGTGCACCCAGTTCTTTTGTGTCTCACTAATCAATTTCCTAAGTTTGTTTTTCAAAACCCCATTATGCCTCTCTACTAATCCTGCGGATTGGGGGTGGTATGCACAATGGTTCTTTAAGGAAATTCCGAAATATTGGCTCAACTGTTGTATAGTTTGATTTACAAAGTGTGTGCCATTGTCACTGTAGATCTTTTCCGGTATGCCAAATCTAGGAATAATTTCTTTAACAAGGACTTTTGCAACAGTAGCTGCATCTGAATTTTTGGTCGGAAAAGCTTCCACCCATTCGGAAAACATATCTATAATGACAAGACAATATTTCTTATTTTCACATTTGTTTAGTTCTATGAAATCCATACAGATAGTATGGAGCAGAATGCAGTGGTGTTGGGAAACTCCCTTGCTTAGGCTTCAATGCCCCTTGTGCATGATGCTTGTTACAAACATGGCATGCTGCACAAAAATTTTTTGTGTAATTTGTAAATCCATATGCAGTGAACACTCGGTTCACTAACTGTACCATCCCCCTGTTGAGACATGGCACTGCCGATGGCTCAACAAAACTGCATATCTAAACAAGTTAGACGACAAAATTGGTTTTCCTTCTTTGGAGATGTACAGCCCTTTCTCAAGAATTGCTCCTCTTTTTATCCATTTCTGTTTTTCTATTTTCATAGTAAGTGTTTGCATTGTTTTCAACATTTCTAAATCTAAAATCTCAGTAGGTTGTAATTTCTCACTCAAAAGAAATACTTCAGAAGATGAAGCTGCCTGCTTTGCAGCTGTATCAGCTCTCGTATTACCTTTTGAAATTCTATCCTGTTGTTTGGTATGAGCTACACATTTACAAATAGCTACTTTCTGAGGTAACTGAATGGATTCTAACAAATCTAAAATAAATTGCGCATGATTAATCGGTTTACCAGTAGATGTTATCATTCCTCTATTTTTCCACTGTTGTGCAAAAACATGTACAGTAGAAAAAGCATACTGGCTGTCAGTAAAAATGTTCACACATTTACCCTTTGCCAAGGTACATGCCCTTGTCAAGGCAATCAATTCTGCTGCTTGCGCAGATAAGTTGTGTGGTAAAGACTTTGCTTCTAAAATCTCAGTATCAGAAACTACTGCATACCCCACTAGGTTCTGTCCTGTAGGACCCCTTCTGCATGAGCCGTCCACATAATATGTCACCTCGGCATTATCCAAGGGAACATCCATTAGATCTTTTCTAGGCAGTGTCTTTTGCTCAATCTCCTGCAGGCAGCTGTGTGGTGTGCCATCCGCAGGGGTCAGGAGCAAGGTAGACAGATTTAAAGTTGTACATCGTTCAACTGTCATATGAGGTAGGCTCAAGAGTATAGTCATACAGGAAAGATGTCTAGCAGAAGAAAGATATGCTACTTTTTCTTGCAGTAAAATAATTGTGATTGCATGAGGCACTCTCAATGTGAGAGGGTGGAACAACACTACTGAGGCCGAAGCCTGTACTGCCATTGCAGCTGTAACTACTGCTTGTACACAGTGGGGCAGGGATCGCACCGCTGGGTCCAGCTATGATGAATAATAAGCTATGGGGCATTGCTTATCCCCATGTTGCTGTGTTAACACTGATGTCATGTAACCTTGCTTACAAGCTACTGTTTGGAAAAAAACGTTTATGATAGTTTGGTAATCCTAAAACTAATGAGGATGCTATCAATTAGTTCAGTTTGCAGAAAGCTGATTCTGCTTCTGGTGTCCATTGTAATAAATCTTGTGCTGCCATAGGCTTTTTGTATATCAAGTTGGTCAGTGGAGCAGACTCCAAGGCATAGTTTGGAATCCAACTCCGACAGAAATTAGCCATGCCCAGGAAGGACATCATTTTCTTTTTGGTAGTTGGTTTGGGTGCTTGTAAAATTGCTATTTTCCTATCTTCATCTAATGTTCTGCCTTCTTTGGATATTACATATCCCAGGTACTTAACCTGCTTTCTCCAAAGCTGCAATTTGTTTTTGTTTACTTTATGTCCTTGAGTGGCTAGAAATTGTAGTAATGCTATGGTATCTTCTCTGCATTCTTGCTGGGTGGGGGCTGCCAGCAGGATGTCGTCTACATAAAGTAAAATTTGGCTGCCTCTTGGTGGGCTAAATCCTGCCAAGTTGCTTGCCATCTCTTGTGCAAATATTGTTGGGCTTTCACAATACCCCTGTGGTAGTAGCGTGTATGTATACCTTTTCCCCTGAAATGTGAATGCAAACCAATGTTGGCTGTCAGGGTGTATCGGTATCGAAAAGAATGCATTGCTAATATCTACCACAGAAAAATACTTCTGTTGAGGCTTCAAATCATTCAACAGGGTGTGTGGATCTGGCACCGTAGGTGCTCTAGGTATTACTGCATCATTTACAGCTTGTAAATCTTGGACCATACGCCATTCTCCATTCACTTTCCTGATAGGAAATAAGGATGTGTTACATGGTGAATCGGGAGATTCTACCAGTACTCCTTTCTTAAGTAAAGCTGCTATTATAGGTTTGATTCCTACTTCTACATCCTTTTTTAAGGGATACTGTCTCTTTTGAGGTCTAAATGCTGATTTTGGCGTAATAGTAACTGGTCCTGCTGTACGAATTAGTCCTACATCTGATTTCCCTGTTGACCAGAGAGGCATTTTCTTCCTCTTCTAGTAAGAGTGTTAATCAGCTGTCCTCACTGGACTGCAAGTGTACAGCTGGGTGTGTCTGCGTTATCCAATTTAACTTCTGCTTCTGTACTCCCTGTTCTCACAATTCTAACTCTGTTTGTTTTTCCCATTTTGTGACTTTTTCTCCTAGATCTACCCATTTCACATTTTTGTCCTTAGTTAAACTATCATGTGGTAATCAATTAGATTTATAGAGTGCAAAGAATTCCTGGGGCAATGAACAGCTAACTACACTGTTCCCTTCTGTGTCCCAGTACAGATTACGTAATACTAATCTGTTTGCATGGTTTTTAAACAGTTCTTGCTCATATTCCTTATCAGGTCCTGGTGTGCTACAATAATACAGAGTACAGTTCAACAAATGCTATTTATCAGTGTCAAGGGAGGGGGACTTACCGATGGCTACGTTCATTAGTTCTTCGGTTACTGCCCCTGGACCAGTCGTGACTAAGTCCTGGCTGTACCAATAAAATGTTTCACCCTCCGTCGCACTCACAAAGTATCCATTTGTCGCTGTGCTTCCATACCCTGCATAGTCGGAACTACTGCTATGCCAAATATCTGCATAAGATCTCTGCCCAAAAGGTTTACTGGGCATTTTGCAGAAACAACAATTTTGCTTTTCTGGGTCATCCCTGAAACAGGGTCAGTTATTGCTATGTTATGGGAGAGTGGCTCCTAATACAGCTGTCCATTAGCTGCTTTCACTGATATGTAATCAAGTGATTCTGAATTTTCTGGTAGTTTGGAAGGATGTATCAGGGTTCGTGAAGCCCCTGAGTCACACAGGAATTTAACTTCCCTCCCCTCTATCAGAAGTGTAACTTCCAGTTTCGCGTCTGCTAAATAGAGCTCTAGGCTCAATAATGCTAAGTCCAAAATTTCACTTTCTTCACCATCGCTGATTTCTTGTACTTCCTCTATTTCTTCTATCACATCCTCTGTTCCCTCTATCACATTTGCATTTGTTTTTTATCGGTTACTCCCTTCTAGTGATTCTTGACTATCATATAGCCAGTCCCCACCCTCCTTATCTTCCATGGCTACCTTCTTGTTTTGATTGCAATCCCTTGCTAAATGTCCCTTCTTTCCGCACTTAAAACATTCACCCCTTTTCTTTCTCTCTTCAAACTTTTCTGATCGTTTATCAGATTGTTTGTTTCCCTGGGCATTTTTCTTGCCCTTTTTTCCAGACTGTACTACATAAACTTCTGCTCCATCTTCTACAGAAAATACTTGGGCTTTCTTTTTCTTTTTACTATTAAAATACCTTTCGGCATGTCTAGCATATTCAAGTAGTGACTGTAATCTACTCGTACGATGGTCTACTATGTGCTTTGTAATAAAGCTGCTTATAGGCAAAATACTGCCTTTCAAAAATGCATTCTTTAGTTGCTGCTCATATGGAGAATCATATGTTTGGTCTTCAGGTACCTGCATTCCACAATGGTTATTAAAACACTCTAATAATCTAGCATAATATTTGTCAACAGTTTCACCTTCCTGTTGAATGCATTGATTAATGCAAGTCTAGTCTGCCCTAGGCTTCCACTTCTCAGAGATTCGGTCTGTTAGACCTTTCACTCTGTTATCCAGTTCTGCGTTGCTATGTGGGAGTGGCTCTTGTTCTGCATCATGGGGATTCCAGTTGCCACTGATCATGTGCCAATCTGGACCTATGATTTGTCTCACTACTTTTTCTACTTCTTCTCCATTCAAATGATAACTTAACCTCATGCCCTGTACGTCTTCTAAGAATTTTCTAAAATTAACTTTTGGATGGGGAATTCCCTCTGTGGCATTCCGGATGACTTCCGGTGTCCACGGTCTATATACTAGGAGAGTCAGGTCCTGTCCTGCCCATCCTGCCTGAGGATTTGGTACTTCTATGAGTGGACATATCTCTTCTTCACTCATAGCTCGTGAATTTTTGTTTATTTCATATAACTCAGTATCTCCTCTTAAGTTACATGTTCGAGACCTAGTCTCGATAGGATCTCTAACATACGGTCTTGGCTTTGCGGTAACAGCCGGGTTTAGCGGAGGTGGACCAGGTTGTCCACTCGCTTCATATTCTGGTGCGGGAAGTGGAGGGGGCAGAGGGGCTGATGCTATTACCAAATTATTGTCTTCCTTATCTAGAAAAATAGCTTTTGAATTATTACTTTTTTGTTCTCTACGGTTTGCTTCCTCAATCCACCTGTGTGCCCGAGGAATGCCTAATTGCTTTTTTTACCTGACCTTTTGTGTCCGTTTTAAGCTGTTTGATAAGTTTAATAAGTGAGGATTTTTCTAATTTGCCATTAAATTCATATTTATTAACCCATTTTGTATAGTATCTAACATTGTCGGCATGCTGTAATTGCATATATTTTGCATCTTCGGTTAGCGGTGGATCTTGGGAACTTTTTTTGCACTTATTACCCATATTGTTCTGACTGTTAAAAATGTTATGTAACCCTTCTTATTTTCACGTGGTACCACGATTTTCTGTTTCACAGTTTATCTAGAATAACTGTCTTACCTATTCTGTTTCCCTGATCTATGACAAGACTGCAATCTTTCTGTCCCTGACTTGTACAAAACAAATCTCCTGACAGATGATTCAAATCAAGTCCCTGATCTAAAACAGAAAAAAGGTAAATCTCACCTTACCTGAGCCTCCGTGATTGACCGTCTCTGGTTCATATGCTAACTCGCCCTCCAGTCGCAGATCGGAAAAGTGGCTGGCCTCTTTTGAATGACAATTCAGTCGGAGGTCTTTCAAAGCAGAAGAACCGATGTGGTTTCTTCCCAGTATGGTTTCATGCCACCTGGCCCATCTGACCTGAGGCGAAGTGACCAATCTGTCAAAGGAAAAACAACTTCAAAATGATCAACACACTGCAGGTTCAGGTTAAGGCACTTTAATCTTGCAGTAAGGAGACAAAAACGTGATAATACAGAGTTTGTCTAACTAGAATCAGGAAGTGAAGCTATTTTTATACATTTCTTACAAGACATTGCCTACCAAGCTGACGTAATAAATCACAAGTTCTTTCAATATTATTTCATAGCAGCTGTTTGTCCATGATTTTCTGCTGGCACATCAAGTTTACAAAAAAAACTTCCTAAGAAAAACAATGTGGCCTTGATGACCACCGACCAAATACAACTTCTCACTATGCAATGTTACCATCCAAGGTACTATGGCTAATTTGAGCACAAAGCAAGTAGAGATTATAGTTCATTTCTTCAAGCAGCCTTTGTTTGGCTGTGCATGTTCTCATAACATGAACAGAGCTGATTGTTCATATTCAATAACATTATAGAAAACATTATTGTTCTATTCATTCACTATTCATTCATTTCCTGACCTAGCAGATAATCACCTGCTTCTCGGTATATTTCCAAAAGGCATAAACATGAATTTTGCTGTGCTAGCAAATACTAGGTCAGAGAGCATCTTGCAATTTCAGAAAGCATACTGCAGTTTGAAAAAGCATCTTATAATTTCATACAGAATTAAGCAGTACATAAAACAGAATGAAATGTGTTAACCCTTTTAGCTTCTAATAAGCACTAAACATATACATTAGTACATATTTTTCTAACACCCCATAACTGAAGTCTATGCATAGTCTAGACTGGAGTATAGTGGAAGTGGTCATAAGTGTAGTTGAATGAGCCTGTATTGGTTTGTTAGGGAGAGATGTAATTTAGTGCAGACAATTAAACTATAATCTGTCAATCACTTTGTTACAGTTATGTTTGTGACCAATTTGCCCATTTTGTGATGTGTCAAGGAAGCCAGGAATTCATCTGTCTTCCTAATTTGTTCTGTGAAGGTAGAAAAATAATTATCTATAAATATCTAATAAGTGCAGTATATCCTCTCCTTTATTTCAAAGTCTAGGAAAAAATAATGACAGGTTAATTGGTTGGTTAATGCTGGATTCTGACACAGCCATAAGTAGGGAGGAATCATTCGTATGTAAAGTGTCCCTTTCCATGTAGAAAATCAAAGATGGGGACTTGTATATAATGCTTGAATTTCTGACATTTTCCAGTGGAAGAAATGCAACTAAAAGGATAGTGTTCCAGGTTAAGAATTTTAGATTACATTTGGCTGTTTGAAAGGAAGACTACGTCAAAGTTTTCCGTACAAACTTCAAATCCAACAGTGGTATGAGATCTTTGTATAGAGGTCTAAGTAGAAGAAAACCATTAAAAATACTTTGCAAAGTTTAGAGGAAGCCAGGGAAGACTTCTGAAACCCCACATAGAAATTTGAAAAAGGTTGCTAGTATGTTAGACATTTGATAAACTAGCACCCTCTTAAAATAAACTCACTAGAAATTCAAGGACAGAATGTATCTGAGCTGGGAAAGGCTCTACCTGATACTGCTCTACTCAAAAGAGAAAAATCTTCTCCATAAATTCCTCATAGAGAGTTGTTATGGGAGGATAACAGAATGAAACAGACAGGCAAAAAACATAGGTTGCCTGACTATCAATGTAATCAGAGAAACCACACAGTCAGTTTTAGGCTAGAGATGTGCAGATAAATCATGCCTTTCAGATGAGACAAGTTCTGGAGTCAGATCTAAAATCGAAGGTGAGTGCAGAAACAGAGGTCAAAGATAGGGGAATCATCTTAATCGAGGTCAATAAGGAACAATGAGGATGGCTTGTTCTTCAATGTGGCTGCTCTCTGAAGTAGTCTTTATTTAGATATATTGTAAACGCCTAACACGTTTTATATTCTTCCACCCTTTTTTTGTTTAGTTTGCATAAACTGTTTCTTCCATTTAAATGTGCAATATTCATGTGCCTCAAGTCTGTACTCCTGGGCACAGAATGAAAATTGTCCTTATGATAAAGTGAATAAATAAACAAGCAAATAAATAAATAACAATTTATGTCACTTTGGTGCTGAGAGACAAGCTATGAGGAATGAAGATGGACCTTCTCAGGTTGACAGCTATCACGTTGAACTAACCCAGAAAATGGGCTACAATTACAAAGTGGTTGGAAGAAGTCACCCATTATCACACCTTCGGTATATGTAAGTTGCCCTCCTCAGGGGTTCATGTGTCCTGGACCATATTCCCCAGGAATTGTCCCCGCCATCCAATCTGGGAAGCATCAATGGTCACTGTAGTCTAGGGTGGAGAAAGAAAGAAAGGATAGCCTAGCAACAGTTGTTTTGACTGCATCCACTTAGAAAAAATAACCTTTGTCTACCTAAGTTGTTATTATCTTTACAGACATAGACTGAAAGAGAATTTAGCATTGTGTTCTTAGTATCTATTGCAGATCTTCAAGAAATATCTTGGTAAAGAAAGTAGAACTATTGCAGTTGACACTGATCCCACAACTTGCGGAATCAATCAATCCTGCTGATATTTTGGTACTACAAATTATTTTCTTGACCTTAATGTTTGTACTCTGTAAAGTGGCACAAATGTTAGCATAGACACCATGTTGAACATCATTCCTATAAACCCTAATGTCTAGGTTGGTTAGAATTTTGACTTGTGATTGATGGTTATCCTAAATTGTGGACAAGTCTACTGCACTTGATCTCGAACTTGTACCAGTAAATGCTTGGCCAGAGCGATAATGAGCCCATCGTCCAAAAATGGAAACGTGGGATCCTTGCAATGTCAAGTGAGATGCCAGTACTGCTATACACTAGGTGAACACCCTGGGGATTGTGATGAGGCCAAAGGCCAGCAATCTGAACTGGTAATGGCTGGCTCCCAGCCTAAAATGTAACTACCTCCTAGATCATCTGTTAATTTTATGTGATAGCAGGAATCCTGACGATCAGTCAATCCCATCCAGTTGTCCTGCTCAGAAAGGGGAAATTGGATTTTACCAAGACTAATTAGGACTTAGTGTACCAAACAGAATTGTTCAATGCACAGAGACTTAAATCGGTCTCCAGTATCCTATTTTATTTAGGCACTAAAAGAATCTTGAGTCAGTTATGGATTCTATTAGTCTGGAGGGATCTTTTGGATACTCTAAGCTGCTCTTGAATTCTAGTATTGCTGCTTCTTGGGTAACAGGAGTGGAAGGTGAAAAGGGAATGATATAACCTCTGTAAATGATTCTCTACACGGAAGCATCCTTCGTTATGTTTAGCCATACTTCCTGGTGTACAGATAAGAGACACCCAACTGTCTGCACATGAAGGCACTGAGATCTCCTTTCAGGAGCATTGGCAGGGTCTAAAAGACATATCTACAGACCCTCGGATTTGCATGAGTCCTCTGCCACTGGGGCATTTTCAACCATTATCGCTCCCTCCTCTGCCTCAGGGGGAACTATCTCTGCATGTGTCTTGTAAAGGACCCTGAGATTCCTGAAATGCATACATCGACCTCCTGGTTGATTACTGGAAAAAAATCCATTGAGTGGATGGAAAAAGGTATGCCCACAGCAGATATGATCTTTCCGTCCTTACCTGAAGGGCCAAACCAGGGAGAACTGCCAAAGGAAGCACTGATGAAAGTTGATTTGAAAGACAGCACAAAATCATCAAGGAGCATCCAGGCATGTCTCCTTATGGAAATGCATGAACCCACAGTCGTAGAGATGCTTTCTGCAGTATGCTAGTTAAGGCTCATGGACAAATTGAATATTGTCCATAAGGTAACCTGAGAGAGAGACTACTGAAGATTGAGCCTCAGCAGTTTTGGTTCCAGAAAACAAACTGGATAGTCTTTTAATCAAATCTGTTTGTAGCCTCTTAAGATGTACTTTAGAATTGAACAGCCGTGTCAGTGGTACAAGGGGTTAGGATCCAAGATAGGTCCTGTATAACATATTAGAGAAAAGTGACATAACCAGGGAAACCCCCCCCCCCCTTACTCAGAAGCAGAGCTTCCAGGAAAGGAAGGTAGGGGTTGACCCTGGATCTGATCCTCCAAGGGAAAAATGGATTTCATAGTCGAGACTCTGAGGGGAAGGGATCAGTGTAAAAGGTTGGGACCAAACCAAACCCCTTAGACCTAGTGTCCCAAACCCACTCTAATCCGAGGGTATCTAAATAGAAACAGTCAGAGATATCGAAAGAGTGAATGACTTTAGAAGAACAAAAGGAGAGTTCGGCAGTCAGAAAGTCTCAAAGCCTTAACGCAATTTTATTATAAACAAAAAATAAATAGCGTTTTCGCTACTTCACCAGTGTAGCTTCATCAGAGGCTAAAAACACAGTAAAAAGGCGCCAACTACAATTTATACTGTAGTCAGCCTCATTAACAACAGCTGTAGTACGTAGTACATCACCTCCTTAAAGTTCAACAGTTGTTTTATAGAACACATTCAATCACTATATATATGTGTGTAATATGTGTACTACCCTTCAAATAGTTAACAAACAAGTACATTAAAATGAAATTAATATTTGCAAATAAAAAGTATACAATGTAAAAACTGTTTCATTCTAAAGTGAGAATTAAAATAACTACAAATAAAACAACCACATCTAATTTGTCAACGTAAGAAAGACCTGTATTTTAGCACAGGGGCTATATTACAGCTCTCGTTTAAGCCTGGCATATTAAAGGCATCTAACTTAAGTTGCCATTGTAGTTCTAAAATCTCTAATAAAAGGGAAATAGGTCCTCCCCTGACAGACTTCTGTTTACAATCAATACCCATAAACACAAAATTATGCCCAGGGTTAGATTCCACATGTTTTGCAAGTGCATTTTCATTTTTATTATTCCTGATAGCATATATATGCTGATATATGCGCTCTCTGAATTTCCTATCAGTTTTTCCGACATAAAATGCCGGACAACATACACAGAGAGCGACATATATAATGGATTTAGTGTCACAATTTATTCTACAATTTATCCAGTAGTTTTTGTGACCTATACTAAATGAATTACCAGTCCGCAGGACATGGCACCAATTACAGGAGCCACAAGTGAAACACCCTTTAGTTCTCTGGGGAGCTTGGCTGGGTGAACTTGATTGTAATAATTCCTTAATATTATTGCCTCTCCTAAATGTGATCCTTGGTTTAATTCCAAGTTTCTCAACTAAAAATGAATTATTGGTAATAAAATACCAATTCTTATCAATGATCTCAGATATTTCTTTTGAATTCAAATTAAATACAGTTGAGAAAGACAAAGTAAAATCACTTCTAGGTTGCTCAA
>NC_056739.1:461367666-461382857 GCF_019279795.1 Protopterus annectens
TAACTCAACGCGATACCTTGTAAAATCTTGTATTAAACTTTCATGATTACTTGATGGGGAATTCTCTGTAGCTTTCTGGATATCTTCCGGTGTCCATGGTCTATACACCAAGAGGGTTAGTCCCTGGCCTTCCTGTCCTGCCTGAGGGTTCGGTACTAATTAATGGACAGATTTCTCACTCTTCTAGTGAATCTCTTTCTTAGTTGAGTGTCCCTAAGCTGCCATGGCATCAAAGACCCAGTTTCAATAGGTTCTCTTACAAATGGTTGTTTTAATAATTCTGTTGCCTCAGGATAACATGGGCAGCCCAAGCCCCACTTCATATCCTGGATACGGCATCGGAGAGGATGGAGGGGAGGTCATTTTTACTACTGTATTATTATCTTTATCTAAGAATAATGCTTTCAAGATTTTTAGTCTTTTGTTCCCTTCGGTTCACTTCCTCAATCCACCTATGTGCTTGAGAAATACCCAACTGTCGCTGTTTTTTTCACCTGACCTTCATACAGATTTAATCGTTTCAAAGTTTCACTAACGAACTTTGTCTAATTCACTCATCAAATTCATATATTTATTAACCCATTTTGCAAAATATCTCACATTATCTACCTCTGTAATTGCATATACTTCGCAGATCATCCGCCATGGATCTCGCGATCTCTTAGTGCAATTGATTTCCATGTCTTAAAAAGACTGTTACGTAACCCTTCTCAATTATTATGGTATCTTTCTTCCTGTATCCACAGTAGTGTTCCAGAAATTGATCAAGATTTTGCTCTGTTTTTTTTTCTCCCTGATTCCATGACCAAATATACAGTACTTCAATTCGCTTCCCCACCTAACACAAATTCAACAACAGTACACCAACTCGGTCCCTGATCTAAAACAAAGACAATAGGAAACTCTCCTACCTGAGCCTCCCGCTTATGACTGCACGTTTTCTTTCAGATCCAGTTTTCCACTTTTCAGCCACAGATCAGAAAGGACAGCCTCTTTACACACAACACCAAATGGAGGTCTTTTTCACTAAGAACCATTTTGGCAGCTTCTCCTGTGCAGATTTATTACCACCATGCACCTGACCCGTAGCTACCAAGGAATTCCAGTTAAGAAGGACCAAATGTCAACAAATTGTTAAATCAGACTGTAAAATCATTAGTTTTCAAATGACAGTCAATAACGAGGAAGCTCAAGTTCAAAACGTTTTTTTACTATGTACACACCAGAGGCAAACTATACAGTACAAGTATAGAGTTTTAATTGGCTCTTATACAGGTGAAATAACTTTGTTTTTATAGCATTTACAATCAGCTTTTGTCCACCTTACTGATGTGGCTATCACAGGGCATTTTACATCACTATAGTCCACAATATCTCATTCATAAGAAGGTGCTGAGGTAATGTTTTTAAAAAACTTTCCTCATGAGAATAACACAGCTCCTTGCAAGGCACCTGGTCAATTACAACAATCTCTTCTGTAATGTTGCTCTTTCCAAGGTCCCAGGCCCGTTCTAATCACAATAGCCAGTTCATTTTAATACGTCTTTATCTTCTGGTGGCAGCTGTACTCTATCTTCGATAGAGTCTCATAAGGCCATCCTCCTCGTGAAGGAAGAAAGATATACATGCATACATATTTATTTCTCAACTCAGCAGATAATAATTGCTGAAAGACATAAGCCTGCTGAGCTGGATACTGCCAGGGTCAGAGGTTAACCACACTGCAGCTGCTTTCTCCAAGTAATTATATGCAAGATCATTTCTACTGCCATATTGTTAAATAGAATCAAATGCATTATATACATATCATTTCTAAACTAGCACTACATATATGTTTACACATATTTTTCTAATAATTTTCCACGCCCCCCACCCCACCCACGTAGGGGCAATGGGCATCCCGGTCGGAAAGGTAGTCAAGTGAATTACGTATTCAGCAGGCACATGTGCACTCTGGCACTGGCGACACCTGTCGGCAAACCGGAGGACATGGCAAGGAGTAGTACAAGCGCTGAAGTTCTAACCCACGATGTGATGAGATGAGATGAGATGGTTTCCACCCCACCCCACCCACGTAGGGGCAATGGGCATCCCGGTCGGAAAGGTAGTCAAGTGAATTACGTATTCAGCAGGCACATGTGCACTCTGGCACTGGCGACACCTGTCGGCAAACCGGAGGACATGGCAAGGAGTAGTACAAGCGCTGAAGTTCTAACCCACGATGTGATGAGATGAGACTAGATGAGATGGTTTCCACGCCCCCCACCCCACCCACGTAGGGGCAATGGGCATCCCGGTCGGAAAGGTAGTCAAGTGAATTACGTATTCAGCAGGCACATGTGCACTCTGGCACTGGGGACACCTGTCGGCAAACCGGAAAGATGCACGGACATGGGAAGGAGTAGTACAAGCGCTGAAGTTCTAACCCACGATGAGATGAGATGAGATGATTTCCACGCCCCCCACCCCACCCCACCCACGTAGGGGCAATGGGCATCCCGGTCGGAAAGGTAGTCAAGTGAATTACGTATTCAGCAGGCACATGTGCACTCTGGCACTGGCGACACCTGTCGGCAAACCGGAAAAATGTAGGGACATGGGAAGGAGTAGTACAAGCGCTGAAGTTCTAACCCACGATGAGATGAGATGAGATGAGATGATTTCCACGCCCCACCCCACCCACGTAGGGGCAATGGGCATCCCGGTCGGAAAGGTAGTCAAGTGAATTACGTATTCAGCAGGCACATGTGCACTCTGGCACTGGCGACACCTGTCGGCAAACCGGAAGGATGCACGGACATGGGAAGGAGTAGTACAAGCGCTGAAGTTCTAACCCACGATGTGATGAGATGGTTTCCACGCCCCCCACCCCACCCACGTAGGGGCAATGGGCATCCCGGTCGGAAAGGTAGTCAAGTGAATTACGTATTCAGCAGTCACATGTGCACTCTGGCACTGGTGACACCTGTCGGCAAACCGGAAAAATGTAGGGACATGGGAAGGAGTAGTACAAGCGCTGAAGTTCTAACCCACGATGAGATGAGATGAGATGATTTCCACGCCCCCCACCCCACCCCACCCCACCCACGTAGGGGCAATAGGCATCCCGGTCGGAAAGGTAGTCAAGTGAATTACGTATTCAGCAGTCACATGTGCACTCTGGCACTGGTGACACCTGTCGGCAAACCGGAAAAATGTAGGGACATGGGAAGGAGTAGTACAAGCGCTGAAGTTCTAACCCACGATGAGATGAGATGAGATGATTTCCATGCCCCCACCCCACCCACGTAGGGGCAATGGGCATCCCGGTCGGAAAGGTAGTCAAGTGAATTACGTATTCAGCAGGCACATGTGCACTCTGGCACTGGGGACACCTGTCGGCAAACCGGAAAGATGCACGGACATGGGAAGGAGTAGTACAAGCGCTGAAGTTCTAACCCACGATGAGATGAGATGATTTCCACGCCCCCCACCCCACCCCACCCACGTAGGGGCAATGGGCATCCCGGTCGGAAAGGTAGTCAAGTGAATTACGTATTCAGCAGGCACATGTGCACTCTGGCACTGGGGACACCTGTCGGCAAACCGGAAAGATGCACGGACATGGGAAGGAGTAGTACAAGCGCTGAAGTTCTAACCCACGATGAGATGAGATGAGATGAGATGATTTCCATGCCCCCACCCCACCCACGTAGGGGCAATGGGCATCCCGGTCGGAAAGGTAGTCAAGTGAATTACGTATTCAGCAGGCACATGTGCACTCTGGCACTGGGGACACCTGTCGGCAAACCGGAAAAATGTAGGGACATGGGAAGGAGTAGTACAAGCGCTGAAGTTCTAACCCACGATGAGATGAGATGAGATGAGATGATTTCCACGCCCCCCCACCCCACCCACGTAGGGGCAATAGGCATCCCGGTCGGAAAGGTAGTCAAGTGAATTACGTATTCAGCAGTCACATGTGCACTCTGGCACTGGTGACACCTGTCGGCAAACCGGAAAAATGTAGGGACATGGGAAGGAGTAGTACAAGCGCTGAAGTTCTAACCCACGATGAGATGAGATGAGATGATTTCCACGCCCCCCACCCCACCCACGTAGGGGCAATGGGCATCCCGGTCGGAAAGGTAGTCAAGTGAATTACGTATTCAGCAGGCACATGTGCACTCTGGCACTGGCGACACCTGTCGGCAAACCGGAGGACATGGCAAGGAGTAGTACAAGCGCTGAAGTTCTAACCCATGATGAGATGAGACTAGATGAGATGGTTTCCACGCCCCCCACCCCACCCACGTAGGGGCAATGGGCATCCCGGTCGGAAAGGTAGTCAAGTGAATTACGTATTCAGCAGGCACATGTGCACTCTGGCACTGGCGACACCTGTCGGCAAACCGGAGGACATGGCAAGGAGTAGTACAAGCGCTGAAGTTCTAACCCACGATGAGATGAGATGAGATGAGATGATTTCCACGCCCCCACCCCACCCACGTAGGGGCAATGGGCATCCCGGTCGGAAAGGTAGTCAAGTGAATTACGTATTCAGCAGGCACATGTGCACTCTGGCACTGGCGACACCTGTCGGCAAACCGGAAAAATGTAGGGACATGGGAAGGAGTAGTACAAGCGCTGAAGTTCTAACCCACGATGAGATGAGATGAGATGAGATGATTTCCACCCCACCCCACCCCACCCACGTAGGGGCAATAGGCATCCCGGTCGGAAAGGTAGTCAAGTGAATTACGTATTCAGCAGTCACATGTGCACTCTGGCACTGGTGACACCTGTCGGCAAACCGGAAAAATGTAGGGACATGGGAAGGAGTAGTACAAGCGCTGAAGTTCTAACCCACGATGAGATGAGATGAGATGAGATGAGATGAGATGAGATGATTTCCACGCCCCCCACCCCACCCCACCCACGTAGGGGCAATAGGCATCCCGGTCGGAAAGGTAGTCAAGTGAATTACGTATTCAGCAGTCACATGTGCACTCTGGCACTGGTGACACCTGTCGGCAAACCGGAAAAATGTAGGGACATGGGAAGGAGTAGTACAAGCGCTGAAGTTCTAACCCACGATGAGATGAGATGAGATGAGATGAGATGAGATGATTTCCACCCCACCCCACCCCACCCACGTAGGGGCAATAGGCATCCCGGTCGGAAAGGTAGTCAAGTGAATTACGTATTCAGCAGTCACATGTGCACTCTGGCACTGGTGACACCTGTCGGCAAACCGGAAAAATGTAGGGACATGGGAAGGAGTAGTACAAGCGCTGAAGTTCTAACCCACGATGAGATGAGATGAGATGAGATGATTTCCACGCCCCCACCCCACCCACGTAGGGGCAATAGGCATCCCGGTCGGAAAGGTAGTCAAGTGAATTACGTATTCAGCAGTCACATGTGCACTCTGGCACTGGTGACACCTGTCGGCAAACCGGAAAAATGTAGGGACATGGGAAGGAGTAGTACAAGCGCTGAAGTTCTAACCCACGATGAGATGAGATGAGATGAGATGATTTCCACGCCCCCCACCCACGTAGGGGCAATAGGCATCCCGGTCGGAAAGGTAGTCAAGTGAATTACGTATTCAGCAGTCACATGTGCACTCTGGCACTGGTGACACCTGTCGGCAAACCGGAAAAATGTAGGGACATGGGAAGGAGTAGTACAAGCGCTGAAGTTCTAACCCACGATGAGATGAGATGAGATGAGATGATTTCCACCCACCCCACCCCACCCACGTAGGGGCAATAGGCATCCCGGTCGGAAAGGTAGTCAAGTGAATTACGTATTCAGCAGTCACATGTGCACTCTGGCACTGGTGACACCTGTCGGCAAACCGGAAAAATGTAGGGACATGGGAAGGAGTAGTACAAGCGCTGAAGTTCTAACCCACGATGAGATGAGATGAGATGATTTCCACGCCCCCCACCCCACCCCACCCACGTAGGGGCAATGGGCATCCCGGTCGGAAAGGTAGTCAAGTGAATTACGTATTCAGCAGGCACATGTGCACTCTGGCACTGGCGACACCTGTCGGCAAACCGGAAAAATGTAGGGACATGGGAAGGAGTAGTACAAGCGCTGAAGTTCTAACCCACGATGAGATGAGATGAGATGATTTCCACGCCCCCCACCCCACCCACGTAGGGGCAATGGGCATCCCGGTCGGAAAGGTAGTCAAGTGAATTACGTATTCAGCAGGCACATGTGCACTCTGGCACTGGCGACACCTGTCGGCAAACCGGAAGGATGCACGGACATGGGAAGGAGTAGTACAAGCGCTGAAGTTCTAACCCACGATGAGATGAGATGAGATGATTTCCACGCCCCCACCCCACCCACGTAGGGGCAATGGGCATCCCGGTCGGAAAGGTAGTCAAGTGAATTACGTATTCAGCAGGCACATGTGCACTCTGGCACTGGCGACACCTGTCGGCAAACCGGAAAAATGTAGGGACATGGGAAGGAGTAGTACAAGCGCTGAAGTTCTAACCCACGATGAGATGAGATGAGATGAGATGAGATGATTTCCACGCCCCCCACCCCACCCACGTAGGGGCAATGGGCATCCCGGTCGGAAAGGTAGTCAAGTGAATTACGTATTCAGCAGGCACATGTGCACTCTGGCACTGGGGACACCTGTCGGCAAACCGGAAAAATGTAGGGACATGGGAAGGAGTAGTACAAGCGCTGAAGTTCTAACCCACGATGAGATGAGATGAGATGATTTCCACGCCCCACCCCACCCACGTAGGGGCAATGGGCATCCCGGTCGGAAAGGTAGTCAAGTGAATTACGTATTCAGCAGGCACATGTGCACTCTGGCACTGGCGACACCTGTCGGCAAACCGGAAGGATGCACGGACATGGGAAGGAGTAGTACAAGCGCTGAAGTTCTAACCCACGATGAGATGAGACTAGATGAGATGATTTCCATGCCCCCACCCCACCCACGTAGGGGCAATGGGCATCCCGGTCGGAAAGGTAGTCAAGTGAATTACGTATTCAGCAGGCACATGTGCACTCTGGCACTGGCGACACCTGTCGGCAAACCGGAAGGATGCACGGACATGGGAAGGAGTAGTACAAGCGCTGAAGTTCTAACCCACGATGTGATGAGATGATTTCCACGCCCCCCACCCCACCCCACCCACGTAGGGGCAATGGGCATCCCGGTCGGAAAGGTAGTCAAGTGAATTACGTATTCAGCAGGCACATGTGCACTCTGGCACTGGCGACACCTGTCGGCAAACCGGAAGGATGCACGGACATGGGAAGGAGTAGTACAAGCGCTGAAGTTCTAACCCACGATGTGATGAGATGAGATGAGATGATTTCCACGCCCCCCACCCACCCACGTAGGGGCAATGGGCATCCCGGTCGGAAAGGTAGTCAAGTGAATTACGTATTCAGCAGGCACATGTGCACTCTGGCACTGGCGACACCTGTCGGCAAACCGGAGGACATGGGAAGGAGTAGTACAAGCGCTGAAGTTCTAACCCACGATGAGATGAGATGAGATGAGATGTTTTCCACCCCCACCCCACCCACGTAGGGGCAATGGGCATCCCGGTCGGAAAGGTAGTCAAGTGAATTACGTATTCAGCAGGCACATGTGCACTCTGGCACTGGCGACACCTGTCGGCAAACCGGAGGACATGGGAAGGAGTAGTACAAGCGCTGAAGTTCTAACCCACGATGTGATGAGATGAGACTAGATGAGATGGTTTCCACGCCCCCCACCCCACCCACGTAGGGGCAATGGGCATCCCGGTCGGAAAGGTAGTCAAGTGAATTACGTATTCAGCAGGCACATGTGCACTCTGGCACTGGCGACACCTGTCGGCAAACCGGAGGACATGGCAAGGAGTAGTACAAGCGCTGAAGTTCTAACCCACGATGTGATGAGATGAGATGAGATGAGACTAGATGAGATGGTTTCCACGCCCCCCACCCCACCCCACCCACGTAGGGGCAATGGGCATCCCGGTCGGAAAGGTAGTCAAGTGAATTACGTATTCAGCAGGCACATGTGCACTCTGGCACTGGCGACACCTGTCGGCAAACCGGAAGGATGCACGGACATGGGAAGGAGTAGTACAAGCGCTGAAGTTCTAACCCACGATGAGATGAGATGAGACTAGATGAGATGATTTCCACGCCCCCCACCCCACCCACGTAGGGGCAATGGGCATCCCGGTCGGAAAGGTAGTCAAGTGAATTACGTATTCAGCAGGCACATGTGCACTCTGGCACTGGCGACACCTGTCGGCAAACCGGAAGGATGCACGGACATGGGAAGGAGTAGTACAAGCGCTGAAGTTCTAACCCACGATGTGATGAGATGGTTTCCACGCCCCCCACCCCACCCCACCCACGTAGGGGCAATGGGCATCCCGGTCGGAAAGGTAGTCAAGTGAATTACGTATTCAGCAGGCACATGTGCACTCTGGCACTGGCGACACCTGTCGGCAAACCGGAAGGATGCACGGACATGGGAAGGAGTAGTACAAGCGCTGAAGTTCTAACCCACGATGAGATGAGATGATATGAGATGAGACTAGATGAGATGATTTCCACGCCCCCCACCCCACCCACGTAGGGGCAATGGGCATCCCGGTCGGAAAGGTAGTCAAGTGAATTACGTATTCAGCAGGCACATGTGCACTCTGGCACTGGGGACACCTGTCGGCAAACCGGAAAGATGCACGGACATGGGAAGGAGTAGTACAAGCGCTGAAGTTCTAACCCACGATGAGATGAGATGATATGAGATGAGACTAGATGAGATGATTTCCATGCCCCCACCCCACCCACGTAGGGGCAATGGGCATCCCGGTCGGAAAGGTAGTCAAGTGAATTACGTATTCAGCAGGCACATGTGCACTCTGGCACTGGGGACACCTGTCGGCAAACCGGAAAGATGCACGGACATGGGAAGGAGTAGTACAAGCGCTGAAGTTCTAACCCACGATGAGATGAGATGAGATGAGATGATTTCCACGCCCCCCACCCCACCCACGTAGGGGCAATGGGCATCCCGGTCGGAAAGGTAGTCAAGTGAATTACGTATTCAGCAGGCACATGTGCACTCTGGCACTGGGGACACCTGTCGGCAAACCGGAAAGATGCACGGACATGGGAAGGAGTAGTACAAGCGCTGAAGTTCTAACCCACGATGAGATGAGATGAGATGAGATGAGATGAGATGAGATGATTTCCACGCCCCCCACCCCACCCACGTAGGGGCAATGGGCATCCCGGTCGGAAAGGTAGTCAAGTGAATTACGTATTCAGCAGGCACATGTGCACTCTGGCACTGGGGACACCTGTCGGCAAACCGGAAAGATGCAGGGACATGGGAAGGAGTAGTACAAGCGCTGAAGTTCTAACCCACGATGAGATGAGATGAGATGAGATGAGATGATTTCCACCCCCCACCCCACCCACGTAGGGGCAATGGGCATCCCGGTCGGAAAGGTAGTCAAGTGAATTACGTATTCAGCAGGCACATGTGCACTCTGGCACTGGCGACACCTGTCGGCAAACCGGAGGACATGGGAAGGAGTAGTACAAGCGCTGAAGTTCTAACCCACGATGAGATGAGATGAGATGATTTCCACGCCCCACCCCACCCACGTAGGGGCAATGGGCATCCCGGTCGGAAAGGTAGTCAAGTGAATTACGTATTCAGCAGGCACATGTGCACTCTGGCACTGGCGACACCTGTCGGCAAACCGGAAGGATGCACGGACATGGGAAGGAGTAGTACAAGCGCTGAAGTTCTAACCCACGATGAGATGAGATGAGATGAGATGAGATGATTTCCACCCCCACCCCACCCCACCCACGTAGGGGCAATGGGCATCCCGGTCGGAAAGGTAGTCAAGTGAATTACGTATTCAGCAGGCACATGTGCACTCTGGCACTGGCGACACCTGTCGGCAAACCGGAAAAATGTAGGGACATGGGAAGGAGTAGTACAAGCGCTGAAGTTCTAACCCACGATGAGATGAGATGAGATGAGATGATTTCCACGCCCCCCACCCCACCCACGTAGGGGCAATGGGCATCCCGGTCGGAAAGGTAGTCAAGTGAATTACGTATTCAGCAGGCACATGTGCACTCTGGCACTGGCGACACCTGTCGGCAAACCGGAAGGATGCACGGACATGGGAAGGAGTAGTACAAGCGCTGAAGTTCTAACCCACGATGAGATGAGATGAGATGATTTCCATGCCCCCACCCCACCCACGTAGGGGCAATGGGCATCCCGGTCGGAAAGGTAGTCAAGTGAATTACGTATTCAGCAGGCACATGTGCACTCTGGCACTGGCGACACCTGTCGGCAAACCGGAAAAATGCAGGGACATGGGAAGGAGTAGTACAAGCGCTGAAGTTCTAACCCACGATGAGATGAGATGAGATGATTTCCACGCCCCCCACCCCACCCACGTAGGGGCAATGGGCATCCCGGTCGGAAAGGTAGTCAAGTGAATTACGTATTCAGCAGGCACATGTGCACTCTGGCACTGGCGACACCTGTCGGCAAACCGGAAAAATGTAGGGACATGGGAAGGAGTAGTACAAGCGCTGAAGTTCTAACCCACGATGAGATGAGATGAGATGATTTCCACCCCCACCCACCCCACCCACGTAGGGGCAATGGGCATCCCGGTCGGAAAGGTAGTCAAGTGAATTACGTATTCAGCAGGCACATGTGCACTCTGGCACTGGCGACACCTGTCGGCAAACCGGAAAAATGTAGGGACATGGGAAGGAGTAGTACAAGCGCTGAAGTTCTAACCCACGATGAGATGAGATGAGATGAGATGATTTCCACCCCCACCCCACCCCACCCACGTAGGGGCAATAGGCATCCCGGTCGGAAAGGTAGTCAAGTGAATTACGTATTCAGCAGGCACATGTGCACTCTGGCACTGGCGACACCTGTCGGCAAACCGGAAGGATGCACGGACATGGGAAGGAGTAGTACAAGCGCTGAAGTTCTAACCCACGATGAGATGAGATGAGATGAGATGAGATGATTTCCACCCCACCCCACCCACGTAGGGGCAATGGGCATCCCGGTCGGAAAGGTAGTCAAGTGAATTACGTATTCAGCAGGCACATGTGCACTCTGGCACTGGCGACACCTGTCGGCAAACCGGAAAAATGTAGGGACATGGGAAGGAGTAGTACAAGCGCTGAAGTTCTAACCCACGATGAGATGAGATGAGATGAGATGAGATGAGATGAGATGATTTCCACGCCCCCCACCCCACCCACGTAGGGGCAATAGGCATCCCGGTCGGAAAGGTAGTCAAGTGAATTACGTATTCAGCAGTCACATGTGCACTCTGGCACTGGTGACACCTGTCGGCAAACCGGAAAAATGTAGGGACATGGGAAGGAGTAGTACAAGCGCTGAAGTTCTAACCCACGATGAGATGAGATGAGATGATTTCCACGCCCCCACCCCACCCACGTAGGGGCAATGGGCATCCCGGTCGGAAAGGTAGTCAAGTGAATTACGTATTCAGCAGTCACATGTGCACTCTGGCACTGGGGACACCTGTCGGCAAACCGGAAAAATGCAGGGACATGGGAAGGAGTAGTACAAGCGCTGAAGTTCTAACCCACGATGAGATGAGATGAGATGATTTCCACCCCACCCCACCCCACCCACGTAGGGGCAATGGGCATCCCGGTCGGAAAGGTAGTCAAGTGAATTACGTATTCAGCAGGCACATGTGCACTCTGGCACTGGCGACACCTGTCGGCAAACCGGAGGACATGGCAAGGAGTAGTACAAGCGCTGAAGTTCTAACCCACGATGTGATGAGATGGTTTCCACGCCCCCCACCCCACCCCACCCACGTAGGGGCAATGGGCATCCCGGTCGGAAAGGTAGTCAAGTGAATTACGTATTCAGCAGGCACATGTGCACTCTGGCACTGGCGACACCTGTCGGCAAACCGGAGGACATGGCAAGGAGTAGTACAAGCGCTGAAGTTCTAACCCACGATGTGATGAGATGAGATGATTTCCATGCCCCCACCCCACCCACGTAGGGGCAATGGGCATCCCGGTCGGAAAGGTAGTCAAGTGAATTACGTATTCAGCAGGCACATGTGCACTCTGGCACTGGCGACACCTGTCGGCAAACCGGAAAAATGTAGGGACATGGGAAGGAGTAGTACAAGCGCTGAAGTTCTAACCCACGATGAGATGAGATGAGATGATTTCCACGCCCCCCACCCCACCCCACCCACGTAGGGGCAATAGGCATCCCGGTCGGAAAGGTAGTCAAGTGAATTACGTATTCAGCAGTCACATGTGCACTCTGGCACTGGTGACACCTGTCGGCAAACCGGAAAAATGTAGGGACATGGGAAGGAGTAGTACAAGCGCTGAAGTTCTAACCCACGATGAGATGAGATGAGATGAGATGAGATGATTTCCACGCCCCCCACCCCACCCCACCCACGTAGGGGCAATAGGCATCCCGGTCGGAAAGGTAGTCAAGTGAATTACGTATTCAGCAGTCACATGTGCACTCTGGCACTGGTGACACCTGTCGGCAAACCGGAAAAATGTAGGGACATGGGAAGGAGTAGTACAAGCGCTGAAGTTCTAACCCACGATGAGATGAGATGAGATGATTTCCACGCCCCCCCACCCCACCCACGTAGGGGCAATAGGCATCCCGGTCGGAAAGGTAGTCAAGTGAATTACGTATTCAGCAGGCACATGTGCACTCTGGCACTGGCGACACCTGTCGGCAAACCGGAAAAATGTAGGGACATGGGAAGGAGTAGTACAAGCGCTGAAGTTCTAACCCACGATGAGATGAGATGAGATGAGATGAGATGATTTCCACGCCCCCACCCCACCCACGTAGGGGCAATGGGCATCCCGGTCGGAAAGGTAGTCAAGTGAATTACGTATTCAGCAGGCACATGTGCACTCTGGCACTGGCGACACCTGTCGGCAAACCGGAAGGATGCACGGACATGGGAAGGAGTAGTACAAGCGCTGAAGTTCTAACCCACGATGAGATGAGATGAGATGAGATGATTTCCACGCCCCCCACCCCACCCACGTAGGGGCAATGGGCATCCCGGTCGGAAAGGTAGTCAAGTGAATTACGTATTCAGCAGGCACATGTGCACTCTGGCACTGGCGACACCTGTCGGCAAACCGGAAAAATGTAGGGACATGGGAAGGAGTAGTACAAGCGCTGAAGTTCTAACCCACGATGAGATGAGATGAGATGATTTCCACGCCCCCCACCCCACCCCACCCACGTAGGGGCAATGGGCATCCCGGTCGGAAAGGTAGTCAAGTGAATTACGTATTCAGCAGGCACATGTGCACTCTGGCACTGGCGACACCTGTCGGCAAACCGGAAGGATGCACGGACATGGGAAGGAGTAGTACAAGCGCTGAAGTTCTAACCCACGATGTGATGAGATGAGATGATTTCCACGCCCCCCACCCCACCCACGTAGGGGCAATGGGCATCCCGGTCGGAAAGGTAGTCAAGTGAATTACGTATTCAGCAGGCACATGTGCACTCTGGCACTGGCGACACCTGTCGGCAAACCGGAAGGATGCACGGACATGGGAAGGAGTAGTACAAGCGCTGAAGTTCTAACCCACGATGTGATGAGATGGTTTCCACGCCCCCCACCCCACCCACGTAGGGGCAATGGGCATCCCGGTCGGAAAGGTAGTCAAGTGAATTACGTATTCAGCAGGCACATGTGCACTCTGGCACTGGCGACACCTGTCGGCAAACCGGAAAGATGCACGGACATGGGAAGGAGTAGTACAAGCGCTGAAGTTCTAACCCACGATGAGATGAGATGAGATGAGATGATTTCCACGCCCCCACCCCACCCCACGTAGGGGCAATGGGCATCCCGGTCGGAAAGGTAGTCAAGTGAATTACGTATTCAGCAGGCACATGTGCACTCTGGCACTGGCGACACCTGTCGGCAAACCAGAAAGATGCACGGACATGGGAAGGAGTAGTACAAGCGCTGAAGTTCTAACCCACGATGAGATGAGATGAGATGATTTCCGCCCCACCCCACCCCACCCACGTAGGGGCAATGGGCATCCCGGTCGGAAAGGTAGTCAAGTGAATTACGTATTCAGCAGGCACATGTGCACTCTGGCACTGGCGACACCTGTCGGCAAACCGGAAGGATGCACGGACATGGGAAGGAGTAGTACAAGCGCTGAAGTTCTAACCCACGATGAGATGAGATGAGATGATTTCCACGCCCCCCCACCCCACCCACGTAGGGGCAATGGGCATCCCGGTCGGAAAGGTAGTCAAGTGAATTACGTATTCAGCAGGCACATGTGCACTCTGGCACTGGCGACACCTGTCGGCAAACCGGAAGGATGCACGGACATGGGAAGGAGTAGTACAAGCGCTGAAGTTCTAACCCACGATGTGATGAGATGAGATGAGATGATTTCCACGCCCCCCACCCCACCCACGTAGGGGCAATGGGCATCCCGGTCGGAAAGGTAGTCAAGTGAATTACGTATTCAGCAGGCACATGTGCACTCTGGCACTGGCGACACCTGTCGGCAAACCGGAAGGATGCACGGACATGGGAAGGAGTAGTACAAGCGCTGAAGTTCTAACCCACGATGTGATGAGATGAGATGAGACTAGATGAGATGATTTCCACGCCCCCCACCCCACCCACGTAGGGGCAATGGGCATCCCGGTCGGAAAGGTAGTCAAGTGAATTACGTATTCAGCAGGCACATGTGCACTCTGGCACTGGCGACACCTGTCGGCAAACCGGAAGGATGCACGGACATGGGAAGGAGTAGTACAAGCGCTCCGAACCAGGGAACACTCAATTCAAGGCTTGAGAAATTTGAAAGGACACTAAAAACTTTCAAATCTTTACAGATGGATAACGCCTTTTTAGAACGTTCATTAGAGTTAAAACAAGTCCCAAAGGGACTACGTATTTTCAAGCTGCCTCACGGGTTTGCAGAAGGTACACCACTTTTTTCAGAATTACTGGGACTTTTTGACAATACTGGTTTTGAGCTTTTAAAACTCATTATCCGAAACAACAATGACAAGTTAAATGTTTTAAAGGATAAATTGTGTAACCTAGATAGAGGTATTAAAGCCGATGTTTTAT
>NC_056739.1:461383357-461400299 GCF_019279795.1 Protopterus annectens
GTCTGTGAAAATCTGCTGCCAAATCTGCATTCTGCCTGACATATCGCCATGTCCACCCTCAGCAGGAAGCCACCACGTTGCCTAAAAGCTTCAGCAATGACCTGATTCTCAGGGTCGGTGAAGGGTGGTGTTTGAGGATTGAGACACCTGAGTGGCATATTCCTAGATGTCCTTAAAGACAACAAAAGGATAACACACATAATTATCACATAACTACAAAATAACTGTTCCCAGATAAAATGGAAAAGGTAGGATTTCCACTGGAGAAACATAAAACAATGTAGAGATTTGAAATACGAACAACAAGCTGAATGCAAAAGAAAAGGAGAGTAAAAATAACATGTCTACAGATTTAACACAGAACATTCTATATTAGGTTCATAGGTTCATAGGTTCATACTAGGCTATCTGCCCTAGGGCATTTATAAGCCTAGCCAGAGTGTGTGTGTGGCTTTCGCCACCCCTTAGGATGAGAGAATAAATACTATACCCATTAGTTTGCTGTGCCTCTGTCCAGCAGTGACACAGAGATGATTCCCTGGGTAAACCCACGATCTCCCATCCACTGGGTCAAGATTTCTCTTGAACAGAGTCAGTGAGGGGCTGGCTTCCTGCCCCTCACATGGACTGGGATTCCTGTCTCCAGTGTAGGGAGTCTCTGGGTGATGAATCTTCCCTCCAGCACGCCCGCCAGTTTATATCCATGTTGAGGTTTAAGTCTCCTTGCCTCGTGGCTCTGGTGGATTTGGATTTTTGAGGTGAGCATGTCCATTAATCCGGGTTGACATGGCCTTGTATGTCAGGCACAGATCACCTCTGAGCAGACGGCATGCGCTTACTGAATAGAGCTTTGGAGTTTCTTCAGTTGGGCATCGTGATGACACATATGTTTGAGCCCCTTTATCCTTTTTGGTGAGGAACTTTTTGGGGTCTTTCCAACTGCTGCAGGTGTCGGGTAAGGTACATTTTGAATGGGGCGTTGTACTCAATCATTGGTCTGATAAGTGAAGAGTACAGGGTACAATGACCTCTCCTGATCTGGATGTGAACCTCTTCATAATCAGGTAAGCAATGTAGAAGGTCTTCCTAACCACTTTGGCAATGTGAGTGCCGTGCAAAAAGAGAGGTTACTGTCAACTTGGGTCCCAGGTCCCTGATAAATTTCCTTCTGTGTTTAATGGATTACCACACCTATGTGGTAATTAGGGTTACCTTGTTTTTTCCCAAAGGGTACACTATACATTTTTGGCATTTAGCTTAAGGCCATGGCTCTGCAATTGGCAAATTCAGCATATCCATTTCTATGAGACCTCTCTGGAGGATGTCTGTGTCTGATGGAGGTCAATTATGGTGCCCAGTTTGCAGTCATCTGCAAATTTTGAGCCAGCCACAATCCCCATGTTTGCCTTTTGCACTTCAGAAAATAAATGCCGTGAACAAGAGGGGCCCAGGACTGAGCCCTGTGGGACACCGTCAGACCGGCTTAGAGTCTGACATGGCAACCACAGTAACTCTAACCCTGTGTGTTCTGTCCTTGAGCCAGTTTGCAACCCATCTTGTGACATATGGGTTTACATCTAAGCTGGTGAGCTTTTCTATGATGCCCGAGTGGGTATTGTGTTTTAACGCTTTGCTAGGTCAAGGTAGGCTGTGTGAACTGCCTTACCCCTCATCAATGGCCTTAGTGACTGTTTTGAAAAAGTCGGTAACTGTTCAAGAGGCAGGATCTGCCCTTGACAAAGCCAAATTGGTAGGATCCAGTGTCTGTAGGTCCCCAATGTCTTTATTTATGAGTTCCATTATGATCCTCCATAGCTTTGGTGAAAAGGCTCATCAAGCTTATGGGGTGGTAAATTTCCAGGGTCTGTAGAAGCATCGCTTTGTGGAGTGGGACCACAGCCAAGCCGTACGCCATTCTTTGGGTATCGTGATCCTGTAGTAAGGCTGGTGATTAAACAGCAGCCTTATGTGTGTGGGTTTAGTTCCTCATTGAGTTTGTAGCACACAGCCGGGGACACCATCTCGGTCCCATTGATGCAGTGTTTTTGCTTTAGAGAGAGCAGCTCTCACCTGGGCATCTGAGATGTTTGGGAGGCTAGACTCTGTGGATAGATATTTCTCCTTTTTGGGGGAGGGTGAGAAATTTGCACTGAACCTGTCTGCCAGTATGTTGGCAATGTCTGTAAGGGGTTCAGTGATTTTTTTTTATCATTTTGACTAACTCTGAGCATGGCCTCCTCCTCCTCCTCCTCTGGGAGTTTCCAAACCCAGGTTTCTAATATAGCTAAAGAAGGCCTTATGATTGTCTTTTTGTGTCATTAGCGATTTTCTCAAAGTTGGCCTTGGATGATTTTATGAGTGATCGTAGTTTTTGCTAGTATTGATCAGAGATGCCTTTCCCTTTTAGGGATTTGCTCTTGTCGCGTAGTAGCTTTGTCCGGTCCTCTTGTTGTAGAGTTTGTTTATGGCTGGGGTCCACCAGGAACTGGGCGCCTGCCTTTGGTGGAAAGGGTCTTGATTTTATTAGGATTTCTTGATCCATACATTCCTGGAGGTGCTCGTGAGAAGGCTGCATTTGTAAGGGTTTCAGCAGCGTGGGTTGTGGTTTCCCACTGGCTAGGGGGCCTTGAAGGATACCACTCCAGTCTTAAGAAGTGTGAAGTTTGCTGCTTGAGAAGTTCTTCTCACTGTGGTCTTTTTGCTGGGGGTGGGCGGATGGATCTCCAGTGAGATTAATTTATGGTCTGATCTCACCAATGAGGGATATACTTCCGTGTGTGTGGAGCATTTTGTCCCCTCATGTTTGTGAGATGACTGATCAGGTCTAGTATATTTTCTCCTCTTGTGGGCATGGGTGACAAGTTGTTCCATAGCATTTGGAGTTTATGAACTCCAGGAACCTTTGGGCTAGGTGTGTTGGGGCTTGAGTAATGTTCCCAGTCTATGTTTGGGTAGTTGAAGTCACCCAATATGATGGTGTTGGTATTCATACTCTCCAGTGTCTTCAGGAAGGCTGTGTGAGTTTCCTGAGTTTGAGAAGGTGGTCTGTAGCATGTTACAAACTGTAGGCAGTTTTTACCTATGGTTAATTGCACCTGATGGTCTCCGATGCTTTGCATTGCCACTAACCTGGAGGTGTGTGTGTATCCTTTATGAATATGGATACCCTCCTTTGTGGTTCGGTCTCGATTTTGGGGCCGGAACGCATGATAATGAGGTATAACCTGATAGTGCTGGGGTGCCTCATAGGTGAGCCTTTGAACCAGGTCTCAGTCACAGCACAGACATCGATGTGCACCATACGGAGGAGGGGCTCGAGGGCGTGCAGCTGGAAGGGTAGACTTCTGGCATTGAGCAGTATTACCCTTAGTTTTTCTCCATTTTTGTTTAGGGTGGTAGGTTTATCATTTGAGCCTGCCTTTGGCCTAAAAGGCACTATGGGGGTGTGGCAGAGCCTTTGCCAATATCCGGAAGCCCAGGGTGACAGGTGCAAGCCATCCCTTAAGGCGGCATGCAGCGTGGCTTGTCAAGCAGCATATCATCCCAGGCAGACAGACATTGGGATCCCTTAGAATGACACCAGTACTAAGCCAATTATTAAAGCTTTTCGATCATTTGTCTCTGTATTGTGGCATCATTCTTGGTAAGTGGGTAGGATACTGCCTAGGTCAGGTTGCACCGCCGCCTGGGCTAAGCATAATCTGAGAGCCTCTATGTCTCTTTCATGTAGTCCAGGGAGGCATCGCTCCTCCAGGTCGCTCACACCGGCATGGACAATGACTGAGTCATACTTGTACTTGCTGTGGAGGACCTTGAGTGCTTGTGTTATGTGGTGGATTCTAGCGCCTGACAGGCAGCTTACTGTGATTGTTTCCTTGTTCAGTCTGGTGAGTGGGACATCAGTGTGTCTGACTATGGAGTCACCTATAACAAGTGTAAGTCTGGCATTGTGTTTGGCCTTAAGGGCTGTGACTGTTTAGCACACTGACTTGAGAACTATGTGTTGCATGTCTTATGTCTTGAGTGGCAGTTGCTTGGGTGTCTGCTTTGGAGGCCTTCTGTAGTTTTGTAGATTTTTGATCAGTGCCTCCGAGTATGTCTTTGTGTGTTTATGTGTTTGTTTTGCAGTTGTGATAGTTCTATGTGAAACTGGGTTTGTGGTGTGCGTGGTTTCCTTCTCCCTCCTGTCTGGTCTTACCTAGTCCTGGAGTTGAGAGAGAGCTCAGCCTCCAGTTTGGCTATATAGTTGCATCTCACATGTATTTGTGTTTTGTGGGAGAAGGAGTGGGTTGTCTGCAGTACATGAGGTAAAGCAATTGTAACATTGCCTCAAGATGCCCAGATTCACCAGCTGAACAGGAGAGGTGACGCTAGCAACTGACCCTTCGACATGCTGTTAGGGAAAAGTGAAAATGTTTGCTGTGTAACTGAGTCAGAAGGGACCTATAGGGAAATGGGTACTCAAGGGGATTCTAGGCTAATGTAGTACTTTGTTTAGTATATAAGTACTATACCTATAAAAAAATGCTTTAGGAGCAAGTGCTGAGCTTTTGAGATAGAGAATAGACTGTTTAGATTGCAAGTAGAGAAGTTCTAAGGGAAAAATTGAAGAGCAGACTCCACGGAGCCAGAAACAGTTCAACCTTGTTCAACCGGCGCTGCCCGATGGTGCTCTATGGGCAACTCCCCGCTAAATCACGCAAAAGCGTGCTAAAGCGGGCTTTATAGCAGGGGGTTGAAAAGAGCTAGGAATTTACCCAAAATGGCCAATAGACTACAAGTTTCTGGCTGGAACCACTGCTCCAGGGACAAATAGGTTGCTCAGTGCTCCCCACCCTCACCGGTGAACAAAGAAGCTTCCCCCCATCCAAACAAGGACATGGAACAGCAATTAAGGTATTGCCAATCATGTATACCTGTGACATGTCCTGACAAACATGTCCATGCCATCAGTACACTTCTAACTAATTTACAGATAAAAGTTTAAAAGATTTTGCTAATCAAAAAAAAGAATATATATATATATATATATATATATATATATATATATATATATATATATATAGTATACTGTTGCACAGATTTATCTTAATTACATTTCAGCATATACAGTATATAGCTGACAAAATGCAAACATACCTTCAAAAGATCAACAATCTTCTGTGCAGATCTAGCCCCAAAGTAATAGCCTGTTTTCTATGTTCTCCACATAAACAAGTCTCCTCACCTTTAGTTTCCCTAGCTACACAGTTGCCTTTTTATGGTGTAGATTCAGGTCTGTCAGCATGGTGAAGATGCAAATGAGGTGTTAACTCATCACACTTGCTGATTTCCCAATACTTTGCTCTGTGTAGCAGATATAAAAATAGTACAGGCACTCCCTCAGTGTTTGTTTTTAATGGATTGCAACTGTGAATGATTACTGGTAGGGAGAAAGAAAACACAACATCAATGCAGACAGCCCTAGATCCAGTGGGTGTGTCAGGTTAGACTTATAATTTTGTCAAGGTTGAAAATGTAAGTAAGCAGCACACAATTCATTGCTTCTGTTCCTCAACATCCATTCATTTGTTGGCAACTGCACAGTAGTTACATTTACAGTTTAGCCTCCAGTGTCATAGGTGTCTGTAACACGAATTAATAATAGTGATGTGATTTGTGCAACTATATTGGATTTGCATGATACTACAAAACCAGATGTAGCATTTAAATAGTCCAACAAAACACAAGAAAGCAAACTGCGAAATCCCAAAGAATAAGGGACCACGCCTGGAACAACAAATTAATTTATTATAAAGCGCTTTTCATCCACACCAAATAGTTGAACTTCATCAGATACCAGTACTTCGTTCACAAGAAACAGTTTAAATAACCCTTTCAGTAAGTCACATGACATCTCAGCTCAGTAAGTCGCATGACATCCCAGCTAAAATTTAATTTAAAGTGCTAATCACATCTATTTAAGAAATAACAGCATATATTTAAAATGACCATGTTAATATTTCTAAAATCCACAAATTACACTAGTTAAAACCAAAATATGTTAAACTTCTGTCCAACAATTTAATACAGCAGTGAGTATGAGAAAAAAAAAAACTTAAAAAGTAAAAGTATATTTAGGAGAAAGGTCCCCAATACTATCTCATTAGATTTTTCAATTTCAAAAAACACATTAGGGAACATATATCATTGAGTCCTGGGTGGTTGTAGGCATTTAATCAAATTTGCCAAATAAGTTCTAGTCTTTCGAGTTCTAACTGGATGGGGCCTCCCCTAGGATTCTGTGCCACCTGATCTATAACTCGAAAATTAAATGTGTGTTCAGGATTCATAAAGTTATGCTTTGCCAAATCATTTTCCATGTTTTGTCTACTGATACTATATATATGTTTGTAGACCCTATCCTTAAGCTTTCTTTCTGTATTGCTTAAGTAGAATGATTCACACAACTGACATTTAGTTAAATAAGCCATCATCATAGAGTTACAGTTGTGTTTCATTCTACAGGTTGTCGTATTATTGTTCACTATTGTTTTGAGGCCCACGTCCATGTATCTACAGTAATGGCAATTCCTACATTGCTTCATTTCTGCATAAATTAAGTTGGATTTGGAGTTTTGTTTGAGCAGATTTTTAAAATTGGTAGCTCTTCTCGAAATAAATTTAGGAGAAGGCCACAATTTCGCTGCTAATTCCTTGTCTTCCGTGAGAATATTCCAGGTTTTGCAAACTATATCTCTAATGTAGCTAAATTCTAAGTTAAATGTCATGACAAAACCTGACTAAAATTATATTCTGAACCAAGAGTTCTTGTTGTTACTACATTTATTGACTCCTTTGACTGCATAAGTATCTGGGGAAGAAATGTTTACAATCTGAATTGTGTATAAAATTGGCCTATAAAAACCATTATGCATTTTGGACCTGACTTCATCTATTAAGTCATCCAATAATGAGGTTGGGTGGGTTCTTCTGATAAGCATTTGTTTTAAAAATTCACATTTGTTGTGGAAATCCATTTCCGTAGTTACCATTCTAGCATACAGGTTGCCCTTTAACGACTGATCCTTTTTGATGGTATGGATGTGCACTTGTGTAGTGCAAGAATGTGTTTGAATAAGTTGTTTTCCTGAAAATTCTAGCTTAATACCTCCCTTTATCATTGTTTTTAATATTGTTGTACATCTAGAAAGGAAATTTCATGTTCATGAAAGTTGTGGGTGAATTCTAAAAATTGGGTGGTGTTGAAATAATGCACACGTTTTTCAGCTACCAGTTTGTTACCTTTTATTAACAAAAAAATGTCATTCAGGTAATGTGTAAAATATAATATTTGACTGGTAATTTCATCGATGTTGAAAATGTAAGTGTGTTCCCAATAAGCCATTACTACGTTGGCAAAACTGGAGCCACAAGGTGACTCCATTGCTACTTCCATTATTTGTAAATAAAAAGTTATTTTTAAAATGAATGAAAATGTTGGACAGTATAATGTCTAACAATTCTTAAAACAAGAAAATATCTGTGCTTGGGGCACCTTTGCTCCTTAGAATATTTTCCACCCATTATATGTCTAGGTTGTGTGGTATGGATGTATAAAGGTCTCTTACATCCACTGTAAGAAAATTGTGTTGTGCGTTGAAGTCAAGTTCATTCATTTTTTTCAAGAAATGTCCAGGAGTCCCTGCAAATTTGTACCTCAGTTTGTACATATTATTTCAGCACTGAATCCACCACTTTTGCACATACATATGTAGCTGAATTTCTACCATCTACAGTGGCCCTTAGTGGTGGATTCTGAAGGTCCTTATGAATTTTAGGGACTCCAAACATGACTGGTGCCATAGGTGTTATTGTCTGCATGTAGTTGAATAAATTTATGCCTATTTTTCCTTCAATGTATAAGTCATTAATGTAAATTCTTATACATTGATATGCTGTACTGTATTAATTTAATGAAACTTGTTGGTAAGAATCAGCATTCAAAATAGATTCAATCTTGTTATCATAATCGTCAGATTCCATGAATACCAGCCCCACATTAATTCTTATTCCTGTTCTTTATGACTCTGACATTAGTTGACCTTAACACATTAAGCCAGGCTTGCTCATCCTTACTCAAGTTATAGTTACTTGCGACCATTTATTAGTGCACTGCAACATCCTGAAATCAAGTTCACAAACTCATTCAAAAGTATGCAAAAGGTTATGCAGTGGTGGATTAAACAAGCTGGCTATCCTAAACTGTTGGTCTTCCAAACTAGTATTACCTAAAAGACCTTTTAAATTTAATGTTCTTACAAAAAGTTTCAGGTCTAATATACATTTAGTAATGTCCATTCTCCTCGAGGGAATGAAGGTCAGCTCCTTAGCCAAAATGTTAGTAAGTTCAACAGTCACATCAAGTGTGGAATAGTTGTAAATATAAAAGTCACCCTCAGTATCTTTGCTAACCAAAGGATTACTTCCATAAGTAATGTCATTCATTTCTGTTGAGCTGTTTTTACCTCCATTTGTTGTGCTTCTTCCATTGGTTCCATTTGTGCTGGTATCGGCCTTGTGTAAAATCCTGGTTGGAAGCATTTTGAGGAGGCATGTTATTGCTGCTGTGCTGGTTGTCATTAAAATTGGAGCGTGTTTGTTGGTTTTGTAAACACTTGCTCCTTCCCACAGTTTCATTTTTCTCTGGACTTTCATAGGAAACCTGCTCACAGTCAGCATATGTAGGCACAACTTGTTCACTATTCCTTTCATTACTAGCGTGACTGACACTGAGCCAATAGTTGGCACCGCTTCCTCTGACGTTCCATGCTTGTAATGTGGGGGGTGTGGATAGGCAGTCCCATTTAGGTACTGAGCATGATCCTTTTCTAATTTCCTGATTTGAGTTAGTTTAACTTTGTTAATGTGTTGGTCTATATTCTGAAAGATATGTGCATAATCGTATCTATAATGCTCAAAGTCCAAGTGAGTTTTTATCTGAACATCCAGTACAGAAACTGCATCAATTCTTCTGCAAACAAACTGTAGTATTTGCACATTAAGTCTAACAAGTCCAGCCCCTGTCGATTAAATAAATTAATTAAGACCAAGTGAAACTGTGAATCTGGGACGAAACCTGTGGGAAACTGACAGATTCTTAGCCCTTTAGGTACTATTTCAAGTTTTATACATTCTTGAAAATATTCGATTTCTAGGCGTAATTTTTTATATTTTAACAAATTCTGATCAAATATATTTAACAAATCAGAAATATTCACCTTATCCCTGGCCAAGTTCCCCATTGTTTGCACTTAATTAAGTGCATTTAAGTGCAATGGTGAAGTTAGCCAATCCTTTAATGTTGGAAACCCAATAAGCCTCAGGGATAGGTTTTCATTCACTGGTTGGTGTGCTGGGTTATTAAGTTGTTTGGTAAGTCCATTCTGCAAGTTAACATGTTGAATGTGATAAGAAGCTTGGCTTAACAACCCAAAAACACCAGAAGAAGCATTTCCACTGTTAATCTGTGTAGAGTGAGTTGAGTCTTATTGTTGCTGTTGTGCTGGGTTAAGCAAATGCAACCTGTGACGAAGCCTTTCCACTTGTTGGGAAAGAGTTTAAACTAGGATGATAAGGTTGCTTAACTCATCCTCATCATTCCCACTACTGGAAAACAATTCAGGGGTTGAATCCAGTGTGTTGGTTGCCATCATTCACAAAAGAGAAACGTATTCCAATGAAACACAAGAAAACAAATTGCAAAATCCCAAAGAATAAGGCACTTTAAATTTTTAGCTGGGGTATCATGTGACTTACTGACAGTGTTATTTAAACTGTTTCTTGTGAATGAAGTACTTGTATCTGATGAAGTTCGACTATTTGATGTGGACAAAATGTGCTTTATAATAAATTAATTTGTTGTTCCAGGCATGGTGCCTTATTCGTTGGGATTTTTTAGTATTTAAATAGTGTTTTGCTAAGCATTTTATTATGTTTTACTTGAAAAACCCCTTGGATAGTTTAAATGTTTTGATCAGTAATGTTTGGAGAAACATTTGGTGTCATACTCTTCAGCGCTTTGCACTCTTATTTTCATTGTTGTCCTTATCCTCTAGCACTATTCTTCAGTCACGTTGTAGTTTTTTGCTATCAAAGATGGACACCACTGAAGAAGGTAAAGTTTCCCCTCAGTGTTTTAATCTTATTTATGGGTTGAAGGATAATTCAGAAATATCTCATGGCTATCTACACACTGTTGATATTAATGATTTTTAAGACACAATGTTGCTTATAACAGTGGCATCTTTCTATGTTGAAAAAATTATTTTTTTCTGTTTAAAATGTCTTCTTTCGGCTTTTCCCGGTTAGGGGTCACCACAGTGGATCATCTGTCCGCTCATGATTGGCAGTGGAGTTTTACGGTGTTGAGTTGCCAGTCTGGCACCCAACCTTCCACAGAAGGCACACAAAAGCACACACTCACACCTAGGGCCAATTTAGAGTGTCCAAACCACCTACTGCATGTCTTTGGGATGTGGGAGGAAACCTGAGCACCCGGAGGAAACCCACGTGACCACAGGGAGGACATGCAGACTCTACACAGAAGGCACCCCAGCCGAGAATTGAACTGGAAACCTCTTGCTGTGAGGCAGCAATGCTAACCACTGCACCACCGTGGCCACCCTGGGAAAATATTAAATACATTAATGCTGTAAAACACGTTCCTACTGGAATTCATTGTTGTGCCCCAGCTTTATGCGGTTTGTGTTTCATGATGTCATTGATACCTTTATGGGGCAAACAAAGCATGTAAACATGTATTTAGTAGCATACTGGATTGTTTTATCATTTAAACCCTGTAACAATTGATGCCCATGTTTTTATATTATGGAAAAACCAGTGATAGTTTTGTGCATAAGTCTGTCACTGTTTTTGAATAGACAAATTATTTCGAATTTAATTTGATGTATGAGATTTAAAGTTTTCTAATGTGGCACTTCATGCTGTCAGAGTTACTCAGGTTTAGTCTAGGTCCCTTAAGGTCAAAGGTAATGGAGGACCTTAATCTATGAATACACATCAGTGATTTTGAAATGATGAAGATATCTGCACTCTAGCACTTCTTGTACACAGAAGCTGTTCACTCTCAATTTGCATTATTTTCTTTCTCTGTTTTGGAACAGAATTTCACTCCATGTCAAACAGAGCACCTCCATGTCCCTCTTCAAATGCAATCTGGTGATTGGATGGGTAACAGCAAGTTCACCCCATGGGGTTTCACCTGTATCCCTCTTGGACACTGGTATCGGGTGCTCATCATGGAAATAAGGGTAGAATTTGCTTAGACTTGTAAGAGCCCTCAGGCCATTAGCCTAGTTACTTCCTATGGTCCTGTGGTAAGTACACCTCTTGCATACTGTGTCCGTTTCTTTAAGGACTGATTAAGTGATTGCCAGTTAAAATGAGACATTTACTACATTGTCTCAAGATGCCCATTTCCACCGAGGTGGCTACAGAGAAATTAGGAAATTCTAAGCAGTACTAAATTCTATTAACTATAATATTTACTCAATACTAAGGGTGCTTTATTAAACAGTTTATGCTGAACAGTACTAAATTCTATTAACTTAGTTTACACAATACTGAATTCTACTAAATCTATTGGTATTGCCACTCGATGGCCATCTAGTTGCTCTTAGCTTGTCAGCATTCAAGGTATATGCTCTGTATTTACTGCTTTATAGGGTACAGTCTTATGGAACACTTTATATGGAATATTTGCTTTCTAGCATTGATCTACGGAAAACAATGGGTGGGAAGAGTACTTGAATAGCATACACAACTAACAGATCTAGCATTGATCTACGGAAAACAATGGGTAAAGAGTACTTGAATAGCATACACAACTAACAGATCTAGCATTGATCTACGGAAAACAATGGGTGGGAAGAGTACTTGAATAGCATACACAACTAACAGATCTAGCATTGATCTACGGAAAACAATGGGTGGGAAGAGTACTTGAATAGCATACACAACTAACAGTAGCAATCAAAGAGTTGAAGGAGGGGCTTTAGAAATCATGTTACTATAAGGCGCAGAGATCAAAACCACAAATTCAAGGAACTTTAGCTTATTGTCTCTGGGGAACAGACACAAAGAGCAGGGGAACAGAAAGGAACTAGAATGTAACTTCTCTGAGATGCAGGTAAATGACCAGAGACAGGTTAGAATTTCTGAAGTTTTAGCTTAATGACTCAGTGGGAGTGGGCCAGATATGAAAAACAGGGGAACAGAAAGTTATTAGAATGTAACTTGTCTAAGCTGCACGTTTGAATTTCAGAAACCTTAGCTTAAAATCCCAGTGGGGATGGGGCAGACATGAAGAAGAGGGGAAACTAAGGGCAATAGAATGCAACAAAAAAACAGATAAAGGATAAGCAGAATATGAAACTAGAGAATCAAAACTTGAATATCAACACCTGGACAAGCAATGAAGTGCAAATCTTAGTATAAAAAAAAAACACTGCACTCACTACTGAATTATTCTACAGTTTAAAGTACCAGACTATGTAAAAATTTACCAGTAGCACTGTTTATGAAAGAAAAATACAGTAATAAATGACTAGATAATGCTCAAAGCTTGCAGTAGTCCACAATCCCAACCACAACTGCGAATGAAACCATAAGATTAAGGCCAGCAGGGTTCACAGTAAATACAGCTAGCTTTTACAAGTAATTCTACTTGTGGAGATAAAAGTGTAATGTAATGTAGAAACACAATCTTCCATCAACTGCAATATAAGGTTTAACAATAAGTTCTCTTAACAAACTAAAAAAATGCAAGCAAAAAAAGAAGTGTCACTACACAGGTCACTCTAAGTGCAACTTAAATATTCAAGGAGAATTGAATAAAAGCATTTTTTTCTTTCTTTTTTGATGAAAATCTCGTTACTCTCAGTTCAAGGCTTTTCACATTTCTCTAAGTCTTTTCATAAAAGACCCTGAGATCCTGAGATGCTGAGTGGAAGTGGCTCTTTGCAGCATATAGCCGGATAGCTAGAGAGGGATCCAAACAAATAAACCCAATATTGGAACTCTTTCAGAATCTTTACAATATTATCTCAGTGTGGAGTACAGTAAAAACAAAGGACAAGGGAACAGAAAGCCACTGAAATGCAATTTCTCTGAGCGTTAAGTTAAATTTTCAAAAAATTTAGTTTAATGTCTCAGCGGAGGATGGGGCAGACAGAAAGAACAGGTGAACAGAAAGGCCCTGAAATGGAACTTAACGTAGATAAATGATACAATATTAAACATTAGGCTCAAAACTGGAATCTCAACTGTAAAAGCAATGAAGCAGAAAAACAATGCTCTCAGTAATAAATCGTAAGCACAATTTAAAGAACCAGACTATCCAAAATTGTACCAGTAACACTGCTTGGTGAAAAAATGCAGCAAACAAAATGACTAAATAAGGCCTGGATGTGGCAGTAGACGATGGTTCTGCTACAATTGTGAATGAAACTATAAGACTAGTGCCCACCAGAGTATACAATACAAAGGGCTAGCTTTTACAAGTAATTCTTCTACTGGAGACAGAAATGCAGTACAATGTAGAAAGTGCAAATTAAGCTACAAGACTAAGATCCCAAAACAATTAAAAGAAACAAACATGGAAAAAAGCTCTATCTATATCAGTTTCAATTAATTTGCTTTTACATTCTTTTTTATATTTGTTAAACATTAACCCCCGGATTCATGAAGCTCGGCGCAAGGCCGGTGTAAGGCTTGCGCCGGCCGTGCAGTGTATAAATGGCGTAGCAAGCGCCACATGCATAGTAATGAGTAAAAGGCCAGAACCACAACCACGCAGCATAGAGCAACGGGCGTCTTGGCAGTCCAGGGAGCCTAACTAGGTTGGCTCGAGAGGCTGTGCAATAAGTCGGCAGGTGATGAGCAACCTAAAGTGCTGACTCTTACAGGCCGCCTGCAATAGGTAACATAGCACGTACCAGTGTCCGTGGATAATGAAACGTAATGCAAAGTATGCTACATAGTACCTGTCCACACAAAATGGAGAACCAAAACATAAATGCATCGACATACAAAATGTTCCCGCTCATGGAACACATGATACTTAGAATACTATTGTCCATTACGATTTCACTGTCAGCAGTCATACCCAGTGGAGGTGTACTGCATCATGTCAGTAGCCCGCCAAATACACACCTAATTTCAGCCCCATGGGTGCATTGTCACCAGCAGATAGTACACAGCTGGGCAGTCAAGGTGGCCATATAACAACCATAAAGAAACTAGATATCCCAAACACACACAAACATATGTATAGTAAAATGTGCTATACACATCAGCGTAACTGTCATCGCTATACACATAGGATGGCATATGCCGAAATGTGAGATATCCAGAAGCAGAACCCATGCATGCGAAATGTAATACACAACAACCCCTTCATAGCATCGAAACCCACACCCATGTCCGAACATGTCCACCTAATCCAGCTAGCAGCCATGCTTGAGCTGCACACCTACACAGAGCGGTGTATACCCCATATGTAGTAGGAAGTATTGTCCTAGGCAGTGAAAGTAGGCTTTGCAAATTGTACCCTAGCATATCATCAACATCCCATCCCAGGTACTGAAATCCAAAATGGCTGCATGTGAATGTGGTCGGCAGAATGTGTACATCCTGTGTGGTTACTGACCTGTCGTAAACCCCATAGGTGTTCACATCGCCACAGTGTCCATAACTGTATCAGCTATTACCGGACAAAGCAGTATGTGTATGCCACGGTACTGATGAGTAGCTATGCAGACGTGCCAAACATAACATGCACAGGGTGGAACAACAGCTGTCCACTAAGGCACAGGTCACCCCAGCAGGGTTGCCAAGATGTACAGATTGTCAAGGTGGGACATCACTGGTAGAAATGTGTGGATTTGCATGGTGAAAACACCCACAGCCAATGCAAAGGATAGAATAACACCCATATATGCCAGAATGAAAGGTTATTGTGATAGCATGTGAATAGCTTAAGCTTATCCAATATAATAGTCATGAATGTACCAGATACAAAATGCCTGTAACATGCAGAAGTAGTAATGAAGGTAAAAAATACACTAATGTGTTAATATCAGGACATATGGCACGTGTCAAGTGTTGACGAGGACACAAATGTCCATAATGGGGCCTCCCCAAAGAGGTGAACAAGTGCTAACCCTACTCCCCACTGGAAGTATTGGCAGGTATAAATACAACCTAATGACACACCAACACCACCGTCCAACCCATGACAGCAACAAAAGCTGGACAAAGACTAACACGATCTGCGTGCACAAATAGGGACACATGTAATCAGTGCTCCCAAGCTTCTACAGGCCACCGAATAATAGTAAGTATGTACATAACGCATGAAATGCCATGGTAAGGAATGTGTGGTAGTCCCCAGTATCACAGAGGTATCGTGCATAATACATACAGTGTAACCAGCCATTACATATGTTCACACTATAACACAGCATACCTTGCAGGTAATACATAGTTCAGTCATGTGCTTACATAAATATCCACGTGATGAATGACTACAGGGAATAGACAATTGTGAATGGGAACAGCGCACAACATGGAATATGTATGATAACCAGCACCACCCACATCATTGTATGCCAACAGCATAAGCTATTGTCGGGTTGTCCAAACACCCCGTGGTCTGTAAACACAGATTGAATATTATAGCAATAACTCCACGCCTGGGTGTGGGTATTGCCTAAGTGTGGGTAATGGATATACCCACAGTGTTGCCCTCGGACCAAACAAAGCCAACCGTGGGTAAATACAGCATTACCTACACCCAGAAGTGGTTATTGCTATTATACATCATGACATCATGCAAGAAAAATAAACTATTAATTCCCTTACATAATGGCATAGTATAATGCCTGTCTCCTGCCTTTCCACAGATGTCTGGCATCCATGCGGTTGATACCGGCAAATGGGTGCTGATGTTATAAACCGCGCAGTACATCAGAGCTGGGAGCAAAAGCAACGGAGAAGGCAAGATCTCCGTTAGCAAGTTGTAGTGTCTCCGTTGCTTAGTATTAGTGTTTTGCTATGTTACATGGGTTTAACATAGCCAGACAGCTTAAAATAAGCAACGGAGATGTCCATTACACCTTACTAAAATCTGTCTCGGCTTATGTTAAACCCAGTTAACATAGCGAAAACACTACAAAAAGAAACGGAGAGCTTGATTTCGCGAATGCTTTCTTTAAAACCTGTCTGCGCTATGTTCGCATGTGTTTAGCATAGCAAGACAGCTTTAAAGCAGCTGTAAAGCAAAGCGACATCTCCATTAACTTGGCCCGAGCGAGCTGTCTCGCTATGTTAAACCCAACTAACATAGCGGAGACAGGGTTTTGAAGGAACTCTGAAGTTATAGCTAATCGGAAAAAAAGGTCCAGGCGTAAGGCGGACCGTTTTCCCGATTAGTATAACTCGATTTACAATGGGCACGATAAGACGCGTGGCCAATCAATGCCGCACAGTTTGGGAACAAATGGGGGTCATGGCACAAACATGGACAAACTCGTGTATGACATGCCTGTGCCTGACATCTGATGACCGTGCGGTCAGGGCAGTGCTGTACACTAGGTGGACAAGACCAATCCCAGAGCACCACAGGAACACCCTGACAATTAAAGACCTGTATGCTGGGACTATAAGACTTTGTGTTCTGAATATCTCGCAGTTACGCCCCTAATATGCATCCTGGGTCAAGCGACATTGGGGAATAGGGAATGTGTAACATGAAAAGTACCACACTTTTCCCAGCAGGTGAGAATGGATGCCCGTGACAGGGCGTGAGTGCAAAGGGGATATGTTAATGGAAATAGCCATGTACCATGGATATGCATATATAATGAGACAGAACACCAAA